>NC_053023.1:318023076-318217581 GCF_003073215.2 Triticum urartu | reverse complement strand
TACTCACAACGCACCTTAAAAAAACGTAGAAGTTCAAATTAAAATAACGAAGCGGTTCAATGTTTACTAAAACCCTCAGTTTTTACTTGCTAATAAAATTAAAACCAAAAAGTTCAAATAAAAAATGGAGCGGTTCAAAATTTATATAAAATAAGGATTTTCCTCATTTCTAAAAAAATATCACAACAGGAACCTAAAATTATTACATATTGAAAGAAGGGGAAAACAATATGTGAGCATCAGTGTGTGGGTGTTGTTCTATTATGTGTGTGCGTGTGTGTAACTTTGCACAAAAATAAACTCTAGAAGTTCACAAAACCCTCAAAAGCCTATAAGTTAAAAGACAAAATAGTAGACAATTTTTTCCGTCTCTGAAACTAAACCAAAAAGTTCAAATTTAAGATACATAGCAGGTCAATGTTTATAAAAAAATTCAGAAATTTTTGTATCTAAAATAAAAGCAAGAAGTTCAAATTAACATAACACATGACTTTGATGCTTATTTTTTATAAAAAGAACATTGTTTTACGGTTTCAACAGATGGAAAAAAGTATTTCAAATAAACCAAGAAGTCCAAATTATATAAAAAAAGAAGTTCAATATTTATAAAAAACACAAGTTTTCTTCGTTACTAAAGAATAAAATTAAAGAAGTTCAAATTAAAATAAAAGGAGTAGTTTGATGTTTACGGAAAACTCAAATTCTTTCCATTTCTAGGAAAAAAAGTATGAGGTTCAATTTTATAACAATGGTCGATACTTATTTGAAAATAGATTTTTTCTAAGAAAAAGGTTAAGAAGGTCAATTTGAAATAACATAGAAGTTCGAAGAATATAAAAAACTCAGATTTGTTGCATGAAGTTCACGTGCACCCTCGTGCACGGTTCAGAATTTATATTGCGGGACGTTCGACCTCCAATTACATGTTTTATAATGAAAAAAAGACATGCGGCTTCAATTGCGTGTAATTCAACGTACACACAAAAATGTGATAGAAGTTCGTAATGGAAAAACGAGAAGTCCAAGTACTGTAAGGAATGCATTTTAGGTGAGAATAAAATGTATAAGAAAATAAAAGCTTAAAAGGTTTGTTCAAAGAAGTTCAAGTGCTATGTCCGGGGAAGTTCAAAAATTCTTACGATAAAGGTTCACCTTGTATTTCCATGTTCAAAAACACAAAAAGAAATTATTTTTTACGTTTTAAAATAATTCTCTCAATCCACAAAGAAGCTAAGTTATTATTTGGGAGCAATTTGATTTCAAAAAGAACATAAATAATTCAAATTATAAAAATAAAAAAAGTTCATGTACTACATGGTTTGTGTTTAATACGAGAAAATTGAATTAAAAGTCAAGGTCCAATTTTGTTGTTGTTATAAGTTCAAGTATTCGGTCGATGAAAGTTAAAAAATTTATTCTGAGAAAGGTTTGTACAAAAGGAATATCATTTGTGTAACACTGACGAATGGATGAGAAAATTACAAACTAAAATACGTCACAGAAGTTGAACGCGCAAACAGCAGGAAGTTCAACTACTACACTGAACGGATTTTGGACGAAAAACTTTTAAAAACCATCGCGAGTATCAAAAATGATCTGAATGGGAAAGTTGCGTGTTTACAGCAGCTTTCTGTCGGTATATCACTTGCTCAATTCCGGTAAGTGGTTGGGGAGTTACGGGTAAAAACAACACATGAAAAACATAGTGAAGTTCAAAAAGAACTGCTCCAGAAGTTGAACCTCTTCACGAAGTGCATTTTCAAAGACTCTATTTTTCTGATGAAGGCATAACGCATGATTGCAGAAGTTCAGGTTGATAAGCTGCCAGAAGTTCACGTACTACACAATGTGCATTTTGTATTAAAAAAGTATAAAATTGCAAAGGCTAAATTTGTTGTCGTTATAATTTCAAGTACTCCGTCGAAGAAAGTTAAAAAAATTATTGTGAGAAAGGTTTGTACAACAAGAATATCATTTGTGTAACACTGACGAATGGATGACAAAATAGCAAATAAAAATACGTCACAGAAGTTCAACGTGAAAATAGCAGGAAGTTCAACTACTATAGTGAATGAATCTCATACGAAAAACTCCTAAAATCGTCGCGAGTATGAAAAAACGATCAACACGGGAAAGTTGTGTGTTTACATCAGCTTTCCACCGGTATATTACTTGCTCAATTCCGGTGAGTGTTCCGGTGAGTGGATGGAGAGCTACGGACAATAAAAATCACGTGAAAAACAGAGTGAAGTTCAGGTACACACGCCAAGAAGTTCAGGTTTTTCACGTGGTGCATTTTCGAAGAATCTGTTTCGCGATAAAGGCAGAATGAATGATCTCGCTATTTTCGCAATTACTTGAAAACGGCTAGGAATCAGAGAAAACCATCAACATGAAAAAGTTTCGCATTTTTCGTAGCTTTTCAACGGGATATTATTTGCGCCTTTCTGTTAAAGTTTGTAGAAAATATGGCTAAAATACGTTTTTCGCCATTTTTGAAACTGACTTAAAACCGTAAAGAATTGGGAGAAACAATACATACCAAAAAGTTTCGCATTTGTTCAAGCTTTCCAACGCCATATCATTTGCTGCATTCGGAAGGACGGTTTAGAAATGCGATCAAAAATACGATTCACGTTTTTTGTGCGAAGAAAAAATGGTTTTCAAAACTGCTCTTAAACCGCTTATATTTTGCCAAAAATTTAAGTTGGGTCATGATATTGGGGTCCATAGCTTTCCAATGGTATATCGCAAGCCCCATTTGGCCAATGTTGGCGGAAGTTCAACCTAGTTCACAGGGAAGTTCAACGTACTACTAGCGGGGCAGGTCAGGTTGTGATCATAATATTATTCTAATCCCGTGATCAGAATAGTGTTTATGTATATATATATATATTGTCATATGATCTCTTATGCTAAAGTAACAATTCCATCACAATTTCAAGTATGAACCATAAACTTCATTGAAAACTAACAAACTATAATCTCAGTCACTGAAGCAATTGTAATTTATCATAACATCAGAAAGAGTCAATAAGAGCTTTTCAACAAGTCCACATACTCAACTATCATTTAGTGTTCCACAATTGCTAACACTCACGCGATATGTATGTTTATGAAGTTTTAGCCGGACACAGAGAGAGATAGGGGCTTATAGTTTGCCTCTCAACTTTTTACCTCAAGGGTAATGTCAACAATAATAGTTCGTGAAAACTCACATCCAATTAGCTATATGTATCTGGATCTTTCCAACACATTGTTCTTGCCAAACGATAAAATGTAAAAAGGAAAGGTGAAGATCGCCATGACTCTTATATAAGGTAGAAGATAAAAGTAAAAGATAGGCCCTTCTTAGAGGGAAGCAGAGGTTGTCATGTGCTTTTATGGTTGGATGCACAAAATCTTAATGCAAAAGAACGTCACTTTATATTGCCACTTGTGATATGGACCTTTATTATGCAGTCCGTCGCTTTTATTTCTTCCACGTCACAAAATCGTATAAAGCTTATTTTCTCCACATTAATAGATCATACATATCCAGAGAGCAATTTTTATTGCATGCACCGATTACAACTTACTTGAAGGATCTTACTCAATCTATAGGTAGGTATGGTGGACTCTCATGGCAAAAACGGGTTTAGGGATATTTGGAAGCACAAGTAGTATCTCTACTTGGTGCAAATAAATTGGCTAGCATGAGAGGGAAAGGAAAGCTCAACATGTTGGACGATCCATGACAATATAATTTATCTCAGATGTAAGAAAACATAACCCTTTACATTGTCTTCCTTGTCCAACGTCAACTCTTTAGCATGTCATATTTTAATGAGTGCTCACAATCATGAAAGATGTCCAAGATAGTATATTTATATGTGAAAACCTCTCTTTCTTTATTACTTCCTATTAATTGCAACGATGACCAAAACTATGTTTGTCAACTTTCAACAACTTTTATTCATCATACTTTCATATGTGAAGTCGTTACTCTCCATAGGATCCTTATGATCTCTTCATTTCTTTCTTTTTATTTCCTTTTCTTTTATTTTATTCCCTTGAGATCATAGGAAAATTATCAAGCCGTTGACTCAACACTAATCTTTATTATATAAAGCTCACGGACTCGATTACATAGAAGGATCATAGAGCAAAACTCAAAACTAGATCACACTAAAACTTAATTCTACTAGATTAAGATATTACCAAAAGGATCGAACTAAGAAAAACGATAAAGATAAAAGTGATGGTGATACGATACCGGGGCACTCCCCCAAGCTTGGCAGTTGCCAAGGGGAGTGCCCATACCCATGTGTTTATGTTTCCTTCCTCGGAGGTGGTGATGAAGGAGTTGTTGATGATGTAGGCCTGTCGTCCATCTTCCAAGGCATAGGCTCACCATCATAGAAGGATGATCGAGTCTCCGGGATCCTCAAATCTGTAGCCAAACTCATCCTCTTGAATATATATTCATACTCACAGTTTTGGTTTTGCAGGTCATAGATCCGGGCTTGGAGGCGCTCGATTTTCTTGTGAAGCTTGAAGATGGCCTCCCCAATGTTCTTGTCATCCAACTTGTGGTTGTTGGTGAACTCCATGATCATTATATGATTGGAGTTGAGTCCATGTTCCACCATCTCCTGGCACTTGAAAACTTGAAAACTTATTGCTCCAATGCCTCGAGCCTTGTCTCCATGCTTCCGGTCCTCCTTGGTCTCTCAACGTCGCGGATGTGCAGCAACCCCTCATGCATCTCAATGTTTTGAGGGTGTTGAAGCACCTCCGCGAGGTAGGGGTTGATGACCTTCTCGAAGAACTTGTCCTTAGGGGAACTTGAAGATACCATGGCAATCTAGATCTGTCAGAAAAACAGCTCGAAACAAAGATAGGAGATATTTGCGTGATATCGGTGGTCAAAACCTTCGGGAGATTATATAATGAATTTTTACCGACCCAAAAGAAGTATCGTGCAAGAAAACGGAGTCCAGAGGGCAACGAGGTGCCACGAGCGGGGGCGTGCCCAGGGGGTAGGGCGCGCCCTCCACCCTCGTGGAAGCCTCTTGTCCTTTCCAGACTGCTTCTTATTTTCCTATTTTCTTAAATATTCAAACAGAGAAAAAATTGCGAATATAACTGTTTTGGAGTCGGTTTACTTACCGTACCACGTACCTATTCCTTTTCGGAGTCTGAAACGTTCCGGAGAGTGTCCCTTATGTATTCCTCGGGGTTACGGTTTCAATAACATTAGTTTCAATTTATAGGATTACCTAAGATATAATGTTTGATTCTTTGTCCGTTCCACCACTCTTGGATTTGTGCCTTCAAAGTTGTTGATTTTTATGGCACCGGAACGATAGACCTCGTCGATGACGTAAGGACCTTCCCATTGGAGGAGTTTTCCTCCGAAAAATCTTAAACGAGAGTTGTATAAGCAATACATAATCACCTACATTAAACTCACGCTTTTGTATCCTTTTATCATGCCATCTTTTAACTTTTTCTTTAAACAGCTTGGCATTTTCATAGGCCTGGGTTCTCCATTCATCAAGCATCAAGTGAGCTAATGTCAAAAAGCCTCTTCTCACCGGCAAGTTTGAAATCATAATTGAGCTCTTTAATGGCCCAATATGCCTTATGTTCTAGTTCAAGAGGTAAGTGGCATGCTTTACCATAAACCATTTTATACGGAGACATACCCATAGGATTTTTGTGTGCAGTTCTATAAGCCCATAATGCATCATCAAGTTTCTTGGACCAATTATTTCTAGATCTATTAATAGTCTTTTGCAAAATTATTTTAAGCTCTCTATTACTTAATTCTACTTGGCCACTAGACTGTGGATGATAAGGAGATGCAATTCTATGATTAACATCATAGTTAGCAAGCATTTTACGAAAGGCACCATGAATAAAATGTGAACCACCATCAGTCATTAAGTATCTAGGGACTCCAAACATCGAAAACAATAACTTCTTTAAGCATCTTAATAGAGGTGTTATGATCAGCACTACTAGTTGGAATAGCTTCTACCCACTTGGTAACGTAATCAACAGCAACTAAAATATGTGTGCATCCATTAGAGGAAGGAAAAGGTCCCATATAATCAAATCCCCAAACATCAAATGGTTCAATAACAAGTGAATAATTCATAGGAATTTCCTGACGTCTACTAATATTACCAATTCTTTGACATTCATCACATGACAAAACAAACTTACGGGCATCCTTGAAGAGAGTAGGCCAATAAAAACCGGATTGTAATACCTTGTGTGCAGTTCCATCTCCAGCATGGTGTCCTCCATAAGCCTCGGAGTGACACTTACGTAGGATCTGTTCCTGTTCATGCTCAGGTACACAACGTCTAATAACACCATCTACTCCTTCTTTGTAAAGATGTGGGTCATCCCAGAAGTAATGTCTTAAATCATAGAAGAACTTTTTCTTTTGCTAGTATGTGAAACTAGGTGGTATAAATTTAGCAACAATGTAATTAGCATAATTAGCATACCATGGAGTAGTACGAGAAGCATTTATGACAGCTAGTTTTTCATCAGGAAAGCTATCATCAATAGGTAGTGGGTCATCAAGAATATTCTCTAACCTAGACAAGTTGTCTGCAATGGGGTTCTCAGCTCCATTTCTATCAATAATATGCAAATCAAATTCTTGTAGCAAGAGGACCCATCTAATGAGTCTAGGTTTAGCATCTTTCTTTTCCATAAGATATTTAATAGCAGCATGATCAGTGTGAACAATTACTTTAGAATCAACAATATAAGGTCTGAACTTATCGCAAGCAAATACAACTGCTAAAAATTCTTTTTCAGTAGTGGCATAATTTATCTGGGCACTGCCTAGAGTTTTACTAGCATATTGAATAACATTTAGTTTCTTATCAACCCTTTGTCCTAGAACAACACCTACAACATAATCACTAGCATCACACATGATTTCAAATGGTAAATTCCAATCAGGAGGTTGAACAATAGGTGCAGAAATCAAAGCTTTCTTAAGTATTTCAAATGCTTCTACACAGTCATCATCAAAAATAGAAGGAACATATTTTTGCAAGAGGTTAGTCAGAGGCCTGGAAATTTTAGAGAAGTCCTTAATGAACCTCCTATAAAAACCGGCATGACCAAGGAAACTTCTTATACCTTTAATGTCCTTAGGGCATGACATCTTTTCAATAGCTTCAACTTTAGCTTTATCAACCTCAATACCTCTTTCAGAAATTTTATGCCCCAAGACAATACCTTCATTAACAATAAAGTGGCACTTCTCCCAATTCAAAACAAGATTGGTTTGTTCACATCTCTACAAAACTCGATCAAGATTGCTTAAGCAATCATCAAAAGAAGTCCCATAAACAGAGAAATCATCCATGAATACCTCAATAATCTTTTCACAAAAGTCAGAGAATATAGCAGTCATACATCTTTGAAAGGTAGCAGGTGCATTACATAAACCAAAAGGCATACGTCTATAAGCAAAGGTACCGAAAGGGCAAGTAAAAGTTGTCTTTTCTTGATCCTCTTTTGACACAGGTATTTGAGAGAAGCCAGAATAACCATCTAGAAAGCAAAAATGTGTATGTTTGGACAATCTTTCTAGCATTTGATCTATAAAGGGTAAAGGGTAGTGATCCTTTTTAGTAGCTTTATTCAATTTGTGGAAATAAATTACCATTCTATAACTTGTAACAATTCTTTGTGGGATCAATTCATCTTTATCATTAGGAACAATAGTAATACCTCCCTTCTTAGGGACACAATAGACAGGACTTACCCACTGGCTATCTGCAACGGGATAAATTATACCTGCCTCCAGAAGCTTTAGTATTTCTTTTCTTACCACTTCTTTTATCTTAGGATTTAACCGTCGTTGGTGATCAACAACCGGTTTAGCATCTTTCTACAATTTTATTTTGTGCTGGCATAAAGTTGGACTAATGCCCTTAAGATCATCAAGAGTATATCCACTAGCAGCACGGTGCTTCTTCAGAGTTTTCAATAATTTCTTTTCCTCATGCTCTGAAAGGTTAGCACTAATAATAACAGGATATATCTCTTTCTCATCAAGATAAGCATATCTGAGTGTATCAGGTAAAGGTTTAAGCTCAAACACGGGATCACCCTTGGGTGGAGGAGGATCTCCTAGAATTTCAACAGGCAAGTTGTGTTTCAAAATAGGTCCCTGTCTAAAGAATACTTCATCTATTTCCCTTCTTTCATTCATGAACATATCATTTTCATGGTCTAGCAAATATTGTTCTAAAGGATCAGTAGGAGGCATGGCAATAGAAGCAAGACCAATAATTTCATCTTTACTAGGCAATTATTTATCATGGGGTTGCCTACAAAACTTAGCAAAATTAAACTCATGAGACATGTCCCCCAAACCAACAGAAACAATATCTTTATTGCAGTCTATCTTAGCATTAACAGTATTCAAGAAGGGTCTACCAAATATAATGGGACAAAAGTCATCTTGTGGGGAACCAAGAACAAGAAAATCAGCAGGATATTTAACTTTCCTACACAAGACTTCAACATCTCTAACAATCCCAACTGGTGAAATAGTATCTCTATTGGCAAGCTTAATTGTAACATCTATCTCTTCTATCTCAGCAGGTGCAATATCATGCATAATTTCTTTGTATAGGGAATGAGGTATTGCACTTGCACTAGCACCCATATCACAGAAACCATGATAGCAATGATCTCCTATTCTAACAGAAATAATAGGCATGCCTACAATAGGTCTATGTTTATTTTTAGTATCGGGTCTAGCAATTCTAGCAGATTCATTGCAGAAGTAAATAACATGCCCATCAATATTATCGGCTAAGAGATCCTTAACCATAGCAACACTAGGTTCAACTTTAATTTGCTCAGGGGGTTTGGGTGTCTTAATATTGCTTTTTTTTAACCATAGTTGAAGCTTTAGCATGATCCTTTATTCTAACAGGGAAAGGTGGTTTCTCAATATAAGCAGTAGGAACAATAGGATCATTATAAGTGATAGTCTTTTCTTCAACTTTAATAGGTGCAACTACTTTTACTTCAATGGAAGGATTATATTTAAACCACTTCTCCTTAGGGAGATCAACATGTGTAGCAAAGGATTCACAGAAAGAAGCTACTATCTCATAGTCAAGTCCATATTTAGTGCTAAATTCACAAAAAGCATCGGTATCCATAAAAGATTTAACACAATCAAACTTAGGTGTTGTACCTGACTCCTTACCTTCGTCGAGGTCCCAATCTTCAGAGTTGTGTTTAATTCTCTCTAATAAATCCCATTCGAATTCAGTAGTCTTCATCATAAAAGAACCAGTACAAGAAGTATCGAGCATGGAGCGATTACTAAGACAAAGTTGAGCATAATTTTTTTGAATAATCATTCTCTTTAGAGCTCATGATTGGGGCATGAATATAACATTGACTTAAGCCTCCCCCAGCTTGAGCGATGCTTTCTCCTTCGCGAGGCCAAAAATTATATATATAATTACGATCACGATGAACAAGATGCATAGAATAAAACTTCTAATGAAATTCCAATTTCAATCGTTTGTAGTTCCATGATCCCATATCATCACATAGCCTAAACCATGTCAATGCCTCTCCCTTCAAATATAAAGGTAATACCTTCTTCTTGATAACATCCTCGGGCATACCTGCAAGCTTAAATAATCCACAAACTTGATCCACATAGATTAGGTGCAAATTGGGATGTAATGTTCCATAACTTGTGAAAGGATTAGCTAGTAGTTTCTCTATCATACCCGAAGGGATTTCAAAGTAAACATTTTCAGTAGGTTCAGTAGGTTGAGGAGCAACTCTTTGCTCTACTGATCGGTGTGAAGTTACCCCGAACAAGCCCCTCAAAGGATTATGTTCCATAGTAACAAGTGACAGTAGATTTCAGCAAACTATATAAATTTTTCCTTACCAAATTCCACCTACCAAAGGCGCTTCACTTCCCGGCAATGGCGCCAGAAAAGAGTCTTGATGACCCACAAGTGTAGGGGGTCTATAGTATCCTTTTCGATAAGTAAGAGTGTCGAACCCAACGAGGAGCAGAAGGAAATGATAAGCGGTTTCAAGGAAGGTATTCTCTACAAGCACTGAAATTATCGGTAACAGATAGTTTTGTGATAAGATAAATTGTAACGAGCAACAAGTAATGAAAGTAAATAAGGTGCAGCAAGATGGCCCAATCCTTTTTGTAGCAAAGGACAAGCCTGGACAAACTCTTATATGAAGGAAAGCGACCCCGAGGACACATGGGAATTATCGTCAAGCTAGTTTTCATCACACTCATATGATTCACATTCGGTACTATGATAATTTGATATGTGGGTGGACCGGTGCTTGGGTACTGTCCTTACTTGGACAAGCTTCCCACTTATGACTAACCCCTATTGCAAGCATCTGCAACTACAATAGAAGTATTAAGGTAAACCTAACCATAGCAAGAAACATATGGATCCAAATCAACCCCTTACGAAGCAACACATAAACTAGGGTTTAAGCTTCTGTCACTCTAGCAACCCATCATCTACTTATTACTTCCCAATGCCCTCCTCTAGACCCAAACAATGGTTAAGTGTCATGTAGTCGACGTTCACATGACACCACTAGAGGAAAGACAACATACATCTCATCAAAATATCGAACGAATACCAAATTCACACGACTACTTATAGCAAGACTTCTCCCATGTCCTCAGGAACAAACGTAACTACTCAGAAAGCATATTCATGTTCATAATTAGAGGGGTATTAATATGCATAATGGATCTGAACAAATGATCTTCCACCAACTAAACCAACTAGCATCAACTACTAGGAGTAATCAACACTACTAGCAACCCATAGGTACCAATCTGAGGTTTGTATACAAAGATTGGATACAAGAGATGACCTAGGGTTTGAGATGAGATGGTGCTGGTGAAGATGTTGATAGAGATTGACCCCCTCCCAATGAGAGGATCATTGGTGATGACGATGGCAATGATTTCCCCCTCCCGGAGGGAAGTTTCCACGGCAAAACAGATCCGCCGGAGCCCTAGATTGGTTCCGCCAAGGTTCCGCCTCGTGGCGGCGGAGTTTCGTCCCGTGAGCTTGCTTATGATTTTTCCCTTGATGAAAGACTCCATATAGCCAAATATGGGCATCAGAGGGCCACCTGGGGCCCACGAGGTAGGGGGCGCGCCCAAGGGTTTAGGGCGTGCCCCCACCCTCGTGGATGGTGGGTGGCCGCCCTTTGGTACTTTCTTCGCTCAGTATTTTTTTATATTCTGAAAATAACTCCCGTGGAGTTTCAGGGCTTTTGGAGATATGCATAATAGGTCTCTAATATTTGCTCCTTTTCCAGCCCAAAATTCCAGCTACCGGCATTCCCCCTCTTCATGTAAACCTTGTAAAATAAGAGAGAGAATAGGCATAAGTATTGTGACATAATGTGTAATAATAGCCCATAATGTGATAATTATCGATATAAAAACATGACGCAAAATGGACGTATCAACTCCCCCAAGCTTAGACCTCGCTTGTCCTCAAGCGAAAGCCGATATTGAAAAATATGTCCACATGTTTAGAGATAGAGGTGTCGATAAAATAAAATATGGACATGAGGGCATCATGATCATTCTTAGAACAACAACATATATATATATATATATATATATATATGATCTCTTATGCTAAAGTAACAATTCAATCACAATTTCAAGTATGAATTATAAACTTCACTAAAAACTAACAAACTACAATCTCAGTCATTGAAGCAATTGCAATTTATCATAACATCGGAAAGAGTCAACAAGAGATTTTTAGCAAGTCCACATACTCAACTATCATTTAGTCTTCCACAATTGCTAACACTCATGCGATATGCATGGTTATGAAGTTTTACCTGGACATAGAGAAAGATAGGGGCTTATAGTTTGCCTCCCAACTTTTTACCTCAAGGGTAATGTCAACAATAATACTTCATGAAAACTCACATCCAATTAGCTATATGTATCTGGATCTTTCCAACACATTGTGCTTGCCAAAGGATAAAATGTAAAAAGGAAAGGTGAAGATCACGATGCTCTTATATAAGGTAGAAGATAAAAGTAAAAGATAGGCCCTTCGCAGAGGGAAGCAGAGGTTGTCATGCGCTTTTATGGTTGGATGCACAAAATCTTAATGCAAAAGAATGTCACTTTATATTGCCACTTGTGATATGGACCTTTATTATGCAGTCCGTCACTTTTATTTCTTCCACATCACAAGATTGTATAAAGCTTATTTTATCCACATTAATAGATCATACATATTTAGAGAGCAATTTTTATTGCGTGCACCGATGGCAACTTACTTGAAGGATCTTACTCAATCCATAGGTAGGTATGGTGTACTCTCATGGCAAAAACGGGTTTAGGGATATTTGGAAGCACAGGTAGTATATCTACTTGGTGCAAAGAAATTGGCTACCATGAGAGGGAAAGGCAAGCTCAACATGTTGGATGATCCATGAAAATATAATTTATCTCAGTTGTAAGAAAACATAACCCATTACATTGTCTTCCTTGTCCAACGTCAACTCTTTAGCATGTCGTATTTTAATGAGTGCTCAGAATCATAAAAGATGTCCAAGATAGTATATTTATATGTGAAAACCTCACTTTCTTTATTACTTCCTATTAATTGCAACGATGACCAAAACAATGTTTGTCAACTTTCAACAACTTTTATTCATCATACTTTCATATGTGAAGTCATTACTCTCCATAGGATCCTTATGATCTCTTTATTTCTTTTTATTTCTTTTTATTTTATTTTATGCCCTCGAGATCATAGCAAAATAATCAAGCCCTTGACTCAACACTAATATTTATTATATAAATCTCACGGACTCAATTACATAGAAGGATCATAGAGAAAAACTCAAAACTAGATCATACTAAAACTTTATTCTACTAGATCAAGATATTACAAAAAGGATCGAACTAAGAAAAACAGTAAAGATAAAAGTGATGGTGATACGATACCGGGGCACTCCCCCAAGCTTGGCAGTTGCCAAGGGGAGTGCCCATACCCATGTTGGAAATATGCCCTAGAGGCAATAATAAAAGCATTATTATTATATTTCTTTGTTCATGATAATTGTCTTTATTCATGCTATAACTGTATTATCCGGAAATCGTAATACACGTGTGAATACATAGACCATAATATGTCCCTAGTAAGCCTCTAGTTGACTAGCTCGTTGATCAACAGATAGTCATGGTTTCCTGGCTATGGACATTGGATGTCATTGATAACGGGATCACATCATTAGGAGAATGATGTGATGGACAAGACCCAATCCTAAGCATAGCACAAAGATCGTGTAGTTCGTTTGCTAGAGCTTTTCCAATGTCAAGTATCTTTTCCTTTGACCATGAGATCGTGTAACTCCCGGATACCGTAGGAGTGCTTTGGGTGTACCAAACGTCACAACGTAACTGGGTGACTATAAAGGTGCACTACAGGTATCTCCGAAAGTGTCTGTTGGGTTGACACGGATCGAGACTGGGATTTGTCACTCCATATGACGGAGAGGTATCACTGGGCCCACTCGGTAAGGCATCATCATAATGAGCTCAAAGTGACCAAGTGTCTGGTCACGGGATCATGCATTACGGTATGAGTAAAGTGACTTGCCGGTAAAAAGATTGAACAAGGTATTGGGATACAGACGATCGGATCTCGGGCAAGTAACATACCGATTGACAAAGGGAATTGCATACGGGGTTGCTTAAATCCTCGACATCGTGGTTCAACCGATGAGATCATCGTGGAGCATGTGGGAGCCAACATGGGTATCCAGATCCCGCTGTTGGTTATTGACCGGAGAGTCGTCTCGGTCATGTCTGCTTGTCTCCCGAACCCGTAGGGTCTACACACTTAAGGTTCGGTGACGCTAGGGTTGTGAAGATATGTATATGCAGTAACCCGAATGTTGTTCGGAGTCCCGGATGAGATCCCGGATGTCACGAGGAGTTCCGGAATGGTCCGGAGGTAAAGAATTATATATAGGAAGTGCTGTTTCGGCCATCGGGACAAGTTTCGGGGTTATCGGTATTGTACCGGGACCACCGGAGGGGTCCCGGGGGCCCACCGGGTGGGGCCACCTGTCCCGGGGGGCCACATGGGCTGTAGGGGGTGCGCCTTGGCCTAGATGGGCCAAGGGCACCAGCCCCAAAAGCCCATGCGCCTAGGGTTCCACTTGAGGGAAGAGTCCCAATGGTGGAAGGCACCTCTAGGTGCCTTGGGGGGGAAGGGAAACCTCCCCTTGGCTGCCGCACCTAGGAGATTGGATCTCCTAGGCTGGCGCACCACCCCCCTTGGCCCTCCTACATATAGTGGGGGAGAGGAGGGACTTCATACACCAGCCCCTGGCGCCTCCCTCTCTCCCCGTTACGTCTCTCTCTCGTAGTATAGGCGAAGCCCTGCTACTGTGACGCCCTGCATCCACCACCACGCCGTCGTGCTGCTGGATCTTCATCAACCTCTCCTTCCCCCTTGCTGGATCAAGAAGGAGGAGACGTCTCCCGTCCCGTATGTGTGTTGAACGCGGAGGTGCCGTCCGTTCGGCGCTTGGTCATCGGTGATTTGGATCACGTCGTGTTCGACTACATTATCACCGTTCTTTGAACGCTTCCGCACGCGATCTACAAAGGTATGTAGATGCATCTAATCACTCGTTGCTAGATGAACTCATAGATAGATCTTGGTGAAACCGTAGGAAAATTTTTGTTTTTCTGCAACGTTCCCCAACAACCCATATGTTTATGTTTCCTTCCTCGGAGGTGGTGATGAAGGAGTTGTTCATGATGTAGGCCTGTCGTCCATCTTCCAAGGAATAGGATCACCATCATAGAAGGATGATAGAGTCTCTAGGATCCTCAAATCTATAGCCAAACTCATCCTCTTGAATCTATATTCATACTCACAGTTTGGTTTTGCAGGTCATAGATCTGGGCTTGGAGGCGCTTGATTTTCTCGTGAAGCTTGAAGATGGCCTCCCCAATGTTCTTGTCATCCAGTTTGTGGTCATTGGTGAACTCCATGATCATTATATGATTGGAGTCGAGTCCACGTTCCACCATCTCCTGGAACTTGAGAACTTGTTGCTCCAATGCCTCGAGCCTTGTCTCCATGCTTCCTCTTATTGTTGTCCCCAATGCTATCGGAACAAGTCTCAGACTCAAGCTCCAAGGTCAAGTTCTCCCTCTTATCACCGTCCGCTCTCAGAAGTTACTTGCAACAAGTGTCAACATCACTATGCAAACAAGTGCTTCAACCAAAGGCGCCTTCGGCCTCCTCCTCCCATGAGATCTTCAAGCAGTGCAGTGGTCAAGCATAATCCCAAGCATGCTAAGGTGAACATGATGAACATAGCTCAAGCAGCGGATTCTTCAGATGTGATCATGGGTAACCTTTCAGTTAACTCCATTCCTGCAAAAGTATTGTTTGATACTGGTGCATCGCATTCTTTCATGTCATATCCATTTGCATCAGATCACAATGTTGACACAGAGATTTTGTCGAAAGTTATGCAAGTTGTTTCTCCGAGAAAGCTTATGACTTCTAGTTTGGTTGCTCCTGATGTCTCTATCCAGTTGGGCAACTATAAATTTCTGGCTTCTCTAGTTGTTCTTGGCGACTCGGATATTGATCTAATTCTCAGCATGGACTGACTTTCTAAGCACAAGGCTCAACTTGATTGTGCTGCAAGGGAGATTCAATTGGCACACACTTCTGAGGATGTGATCATCTATGCCGCTCGTGACGAAACCGTTCGTATGTTCTCTCTCAATGAGAAGGGTGAGTTAGATGCAATTTCTCAGATTCCAGTAATTTGTGAGTACCAAGATGTTTTTCCAGAAGAGCTTTCGGGAATGCATCCTCACCGGCTAGTTGAGTTCATTATCGATCTTGAGCCTGGTATGGAACCCGTTTGCAAGCGTGCTTACAAGCTTGGACCAAAGGAGCTGAAGGAATTGAAGAAACAACTCGATGAACAAGGGCGTTTGGGTCTGATCAGACCGATTTCATCTCCGTGGGGTTGTGGTGTTCTTTTTGTCCAGAAGAAGGATGGCACGGACTGACTTTGCATCAATTATCGTCCATTAAACAAGAAGAAAATCAAGAACAAGTATCCACTTCCCAACATCAATGAGTTATTCGAGCAACTTAAAGGTGCAAAAGTGTCCTCCAAGCTTGACCTCCGTATGGGTTATCATCAGATTCGCATTCGTGAACAAGATATCCCCAAGACAACATTCAGAACAAGCTTTGGTTCTTATGAATATACTTTCATGTCTTTCGGCCTTGTCAATGCTCCTACAACATTCTCTCACATGATGAACTTCATCTTCAATCCCTACACAAATGAATTCGTCATGGTGTATCTCAATGATATCTTGGTCTTCTCCAAGAATAAGAAGGATCATGCCAAGCATTTGCGATTGGTGCTCGACAAGCTCAGAGAGTATCAATTCTATGCAAAGTTTTCAAAATGTGAGTTTTGGCTTGATGAAGTTCTTTACCTTGGCCATATCATATCCGCAAAGGGCATTGCTGTTAATCTAGAGAAGGTTACTGCAATTGTGAACTAGGAACCTCCTCAGAATGTCAAGCAGCTCCGCAGTTTTCTTGGACTTGCAAGCTATTGCCGAAGATTCGTTAAGAATTTCTCTAAGATTGCAAAGCCTATTTCCAACCTCCTCCAGAAGCATGTCAAGTATGTCTGGACTTGTGAGTGTGACGTTGCTTTCAACACTCTAAAAGAGAAGCTAGTCTCAACTCCTGTCTTAACTCCTCCTGATGAATCCAAGCCATTCGAAGTTTTCTGCGATGCCTCATGGCAAGGTCTCGGCGCTGTGTTAATGCAAGAGAAGAAATTTGTGGCTTATACCTCTCGTCAGTTGAAGCCCAATGAAAGGAACTCACTCATGATCTTGAGTTGGCTGTAGTTATCCATGCATTAATAACATGTAGACATCTCTTGTTGGGAAGGCAAGTGGACATTTTCACCGATCACAAGAGCCTCAAATATATCTTCACTCAACCCAACCTCAACCTCAGGCAAACTCGTTGGGTCAAAATGATTCAAGAGTACAATCCAAGTATTGAATATACTCCAGGCAAGGCCAATGTGATTGCAGATGCTTTGAGCAGGAAGTCCTATTGCAACAACTTAATTCTGAAGCCATTCCAACCGGATCTTTGTGAAGCTTTCCGCAAGCTCAATCTCCAAGTTGTTCCTCAAGGTTTTCTTGCCAACTTTCAAGTCACTCCAACTTTGGAAGTTCAAATTCGTGAGGCACAACTCCTTGATACCCTGGTGAAGAAGGTGAAACACAGTATTGCCAAGGGCTTATCCAAATACAAGTGCTATCACATCGATGACAAAGACACCTTATTCTTCGAGGACATGATTGTGGTTCCTAAAGGTGATCTAAGGAAGGTCATAATGAACGAAGCACACAATTCTCTTCTTTCCATTCATCCAGGCAGTTCGAAGATGCACCATGACCTCAAGTAGTCGTATTGGTGGACTCGAATGAAGCGAGAGATTGCTCAATTTGTGTATGAATGTGATGTCTGCCGAAGGGTGAAAGCAGAACACCAACGACCAGCTGGTCTCCTCCAACCTCTTGCTACTCTAGAATGGAAGTTTGATCATATCGAAATGGATTTTGTCACTGGATTTCCTAAGTCCAAGTGTGGGAATGATGCTATTTTCGTTCTCATTGACAAGCTTACAAAAGTGGCTCATTTCCTTCCAATCAAAGAATCTATCACGACAGCTCAGTTGGAAGAGCTATATACCTCCAGAATTGTCTTGTTGCATGGTATTCCGCAATTGATCTCTTCAGACCGCGGAAGCATTTTCACTTCTAAGTTCTGGGACTCCTTCCAGAAAGCCATTGGCACCAACATTCGCTTCAGCACGGCCTTCCATCCTCAAACAAGTGGCAAAGTCGAGCGAGTCAATCAAATCCTCGAAGACATGCTCAGGGCTTGTGTCATCTCTTTCGGTATGAAGTGGGAAGATTGTCTTCCATATGCCGAGTTCTCCTACAACAATAGCTTCCAAGCAAGTTCGGGAAGGCCCCATTTGAAATTCGTTATGGCAGAAAGTGTCGTACTCCTCTCAATTGGTCCGAGACTGGTGAACGCCAACTTCTTGGCAATGACTTGATCACAGAAGCTGAAGATATGTGTAAAGTCATCCGTGAAAATCTCAAAGCCGCGCAATCGCGCCAGAAGAGTTACTATGACAGCAAGCACCATGACTTGGCTTTCAAGATCAGAGACCATGTCTATCTCTGCGTCTCTCCAATGGAAGGCACTCGACGCTTCGGTATCAAAGGGAAGGTTGGACCGAGATACGTGGGTCCTTTTAAGATCATTGGCAAAAGAGGCGACCTCGCCTATCAACTCGAGCTTCCGTCCAACTTCGCGAATGTGCACGATGGGTTTCACATGTCACAGCTTCACAAGTGCTTCAAGACGCCTAAGCGCACTATAAACTTCGAAAAGATTGATCTCCAAGAAGATTTGTCCTATCATGAGCATCCTGTTGCTATTCTTGAAGAAACCGAGCGCAAGACTCGCAACAAGTCAATCAAATTCCTGAAAGTTAAGTAGTCGCACCATTTCGACCGAGAAGCCACCTGGGAATGCGAGGATCACCTCCGTTCCGAATATCCGGAGTTCTTTCAATCCTAGATCTCGGGACGAGATCCTCTTGTAGTGGTGGAGTGTTGTAACACCCTAGATGTAACTTTCCATAATTGTAACTCCAACTCTTACCATTTCCGGCTATGTGATACTCCCTCTGTTCCTTGATATAAGGTGTATAGATTTTTGAGAAAAAGTCCGAAATATAAGGTGTATTGCGTTGCACCACTCGTCTGGATAATGTTTTTAGGGATTTGACTGCATTTCCTTATATTAGGCAAGCTCCTCTATTTTCTCATGTCAATTAGTCAGGTGTAATCTTGCCCAAAACTTGAGAAATTTTCCCTCCACATGCGTTCTTTAATTTCCGTGCCAAAAACTATACACCCTATATTAAGGAACGAAGGGAGTATGATATTTCCTTCGTGGTTGGGTTTTTGTCTTTGTTTTTCATTTTGTTCATGTCATGCATTTCATCTCATGTTATCATGTACATATCATTTGCATTTGTGTTTGTCTCATGCATCCGGTCATTTTCCCCGTTGTCCATTTCGCAATCCGACACTCCCACATGCACCCGTTGCACCCCTCAAATCTCTTTTCATGAGCGGGAGAAAAACGTTCTCAGAATGGGTTGAGATTTGTCGAGTGGCCTTGGTACATCACCTATAGGCCGCCTGTCAAATTTCGTTCCATTTGGAGGTCGTTTGATGCCCCAATGGTTAACCGGGTAACCGCAAAGCCCCTCTCTAGTTGCAGCCCAACACCCCTCCAAAATAGCCAACTAACCGATCTAAACACCCCCCATGCTCTCTGTCGTTGGATCACGATCATGTGGGTGAAAACCGCACCTCATTTGGACACTCCTAGCTCCCCTACCTATAAATATGCACCCCCTTCCAAGTCCCGGATAAAACCCTAGCCTCCTCCACCCCGCGCCGCCGGACGCGTCCGTCCGCCCCGGACACGTCCACCGGCCACGTCGCCCGCGCCTATCAGCTTCTGCCACGTCATCCCACCGCCGCCCGCAGCCACTCAGGGCGCGCCATGTCGCCAGCACCGCGCCCCACTTCGCCACCAACCCGTGCGGGCCCGCGAAGCCCGGCCGCGACCCTCCCAGCCCTCTTCATCCCGCGCCGCCACCCACGCGCCTCGGCCGCCCGCGCCCGCGCCAGCCGCCGCCCGTCTTCGCTGCGCCGCGGCATGACTTCACCGCCTAGCCGCCGCCCTCGCCGACCCTCGCTACCACGTCGCCGGACGTCGCCTCGCAGACGCCGCCGTCCACTCCGGCGTCTCCTCTCGGCCAGATCCGGCCGAACCCGAGCTCCGGCGACCCCCCAAGCTCCGGCCGCTGCGTCTCCTTCCTCTCCGGCGAGCGGCTCCAGCCATCCTCGGGATCTGTGCCAAACCCTAGATCTGAAAGGTTGACCTTGATTTCTTCTAAGTCCCGAAATCCTTAACATTTTATGCCCTGTTCATAATGTCATATCTCCAGGCATGTAACTTTGTTTTGCGTGCATGATATATCAAAATGTTCGTCTCGTGATGCCCTTCATGTTAGTGTCATTTGCATTCATGTTACTATCCATATTGATGCCCTAATCCTCATCGCAGAAGTGCTATATGATGTTGTCTGCTGGAATTCAACATTACTTGTTGATTTGTCATTTTCATTGCATTTGGTGTGTGCATCCTATGAGCATGATTTCTACATGTTTTATGAGCTCCATCATGCCATATTTACAGAGGTGCAAGCCTTGTATTTTTAGGAGCTATGTGGTGACTAGCACAAGCATGGAAAGTAGGCTATGTGATGTTGCTGTTTTCAGACACTTAAGATTTTTATTGTCTTTTCATGTTACATTTTGATGCCATGTTGCCATGTTGCTACCAGTAGATCCATGCACATTTTGAGGTAGTTCAGTAAGAGTGTTTTGCAGATGTGGTATTGCTCTATCCATTAATGCCTCTGGTTGCAATTATGGAGTAGTGTAGCTTGTCATTACCATGCTCTACTTTTGCTAAATATTGTTGCTGGCAGATTGTTAACATGATGTTCAATTTGCCATGGGTGTTGCTAGTGATACATGCATCCTATGAACTTACTCTAGCCATGCTTAGCTTCTTGAACATGTCTACTTCATGTTGGTTACCTTGTTATTCCACCAAATGCTTTGTGGTGAGTGGCATGAGCTTGCAAAGTTGCTATCATGAATCTGTTCCTACCATGCTCTGTTTTTCCACCAAGTCTGAAACTGATCATATAACTTGCCATGTTTGCTTGGGTGCTACCATATTATCCATGCATCTTTGGCCAAAGTTCAGTAAGGGAGTTTCATTCTATTCCTTGAGTACTAGCATGCCATGCCTAGGTTTGCCATGATATGTTCCTGTAGCATGTTGTTTGATAGCTCTAAACATAGCAACCTGATGCTGTTTTGACATGTTTAGTATTTTTGCATTTTTGCCATGCTATTTTGGGCTTGTTCTAGCGAGTTCTAGAGGATCTCAGTGTTCATGATTTGTAGAGCTTCACCTGTACTTTAATGCCATGTACTTTTTTGCTATGTTGAAGTGCTGTAGCATAGTTTCTTGTTGCATCTTAAGTGCTATGGTGTTGTTAAGCGCATATTTGCATCATTCTTGTTTTGCTTGTCATTTGCAAAGCGAGCATCCGTTTCCGGTGATCCTTATATCGATTTCGACCAAAATGACCTCATCTTTCCAGCGGCATACTTGGTTTTCCAAGTAGATGCCTTGATCATTCTTTTCCTTCCGGAGTACCCATATGCATTGCACATCATACCTTGCATCTCATGCCATGTATTGCATCATGTTGCTTGTGCATTGCACCGTGATTGATTGTTATTCCGTTGCTTGTGTTCTAGCTTTGGGTAGAGCCGGGAGACGAGTTATTGAATGACGAACCTGTTGACTACGCTAACGAGGATCAAGCTTTCGACAACTCTGAGAACTTTGCAGGCAAGATGACCATTACCCTCGATATCACTTCTATCTTTGCTTGCTAGTTGTTCGTTCTATCGTTATGTCGTGCTACCTACCACTTGTTTATCATGCCTCCCATATTGCCATGTCAAGCCTCTAACCCACCTTCCTAGCAAACCGTTGTTTGGCTAAGTTACCGCTTTTGCTCAACCCTTCTTATAGTGTTGCTAGTTGCAGGTGCCTTGCGGGTTGTTCCCTATTGGAACATGGATATGTTAGGATATCACATTATCTCTTATTTAATCAATGCATCTATATACTTGGCAAAGGGTGGAAGGCTTGGCCTTTTTCTCGGTGTTTTTTTTCCACTCTTGCCGCCCTAGTTTCCATCATACCGGTGTTATGTTCCTTGATTTTGCATTCCTTACGCGGTTGGGGTTATGGGCCCCCCTTGACAGTTCACTTTAAATAAAACTCCTCCAGTAAGGCCCAACCTTGGTTTTACATTTGCCTAACAACCTTAACTTTTTCCCTTGGGAGTTATAAACCCGTGGGCCATCCTTATTTACCCCCCCGGGCCAGTGCTCCTCTGAGTGTTGGTCCAAACCGAGTAGACTGCCGGGCCACCTTGGGGAAACTTGAGGGTTGGTTTTACTCATAGGATGTCTCATCCGGTGTGCCCCGAGAACGAGATATGTGCAACTCCTATCGGGATTTGTCGGCACAGTTGGGCGGTCTTCCTGGTCTTGTTTTACGATTGTCGAAATGTCTTGTAACCAGGATTCCGAGACTGATCGGGTCTTTCCGGGAGAAGGAATATCCTTCGTTGATCTTGAGAGCTTGTGATGGGCTAAGTTGGGACACCCCTGTAGGGTATAAACTTTTGAGAGCTGTGCCCGTGGTTATGTGGCAGATGGGAATTTGTTAATATCCGGTTGTTGAGAACTTCACACATGACTTAATTAGAATGAATCAACCATGTGTGTAGCCGCGATGGTCTCTTTTCGACAGATTCTGGGAAGTGAACATGATCTGGGTTATGTTTGAACGTAAGTAGTTTCAGGATCACTTCTTGATCACTTCTAGCTTCACGACCGTTGCGTAGCTTCTCATCTTACTCTTATTTTTGTATGTTAGCCACCATATTTCTTAGCGCTTGCTGCAACTCCACCTCATTACCTTATCCTACCGATAAGCTTAAATAGTCTTGATCTCGCGGGTTTTGAGATTGCTGTGTCCTCGTGACTCACAGATACTACCAAAACAGTCGTAGGTGCCGATGATACCAGTGCAGGTGATGCTACCGAACTCAAGTGGGAGTTTGATGAGGACCTTGGTCGTTACTATGTTTCGTTTCCTGATGATCAGTAGTGGAGCCCAGTTGGGATGATCGGGGATCTAGCAGCTGGGTTACCTTCTTTTCATTTGGCTTTGACCGTAGTCGGTCTATGTGTGTACTCTGGATGATGTATGATATTTATGATCATTGTGTGATGTGGCGATTGTAAGCCAACTCTATTTATCCCTTTCTTGTTCATTACATGGGATTGTGTGAAGATGACCCTTCTTGCGACAAAACCACAATGCGGTTATGCCTCTAAGTCGTGCCTCGACACGTGGGAGATATAGCCGCATCATGGGCGTTACAATATGAGTGAGAGCATCTTATCGGGAGTGAGTGAGCCACAACACTTAGTGAGTGAGGTAGTTGAGAGGGCATGTGAGGCCACTATGATTTCTAACGACTTAACCTCTACTCCGAGTGTGTTTTCTTTGGTACTAGGTCTCATACATGATGACATGCCTACCCTCGATTAGTCTATCCCTCCCATGGGAAAACCGATGGCCATGGTGGACGACGATGCACCACCCACATGGTTCCATCAAGATGAAGATGACAACGACTGGATCTTCGACACCTCACCTACAACACATGAGCGATGCTCGAAAGGTAACATAGGTGATGGTGCTTCTCTTGTCCCACTAGTGGACTATCTTACTAATGATTGCTTGCATGATGTTGATCACCTTATGGATTCATCGCATACTATGTCTTGTTTTGATATGCCACCCATTTATGATGAATATGATGATGAGAATGTCGATTTACCTAGTTGTGATGCTATGCTCCATATGATATCATGTGAAAATTATATTGGTCACTTCATGTTTGACAACCCATTAAAGTTGTCATATGCTATGCATGATTTCAATCTCAACATAGTAACTATGCTGGCTCAATTAAAATAAATCCCATTTGCACTTATGGCATAGATGACGAGATGATGGTCATTGGCTTTTGCTTTTCATGCGATGATATTGACATGCTTCCCTTACATGATTTGTGCAATTCATCTACTATACCATGCCATGATCACATAGAACCAAATATGCTTTGTTTCGGATGTTTTCAATATTCTCCATGTGATGTTTCCATTAATGCTCATGAGGAGACCCCCATAGTTTCCTCATACATATTAGAACCAAATATGCTTTGTTTCGGATGTTTTCAATATTCTCCATGTGATGTTTCCACTAATGCTCATGAGGAGACCCCCATAGTTTCCTCATACATATTAGGAGATTTTGATGCATTTCATACTTTGCATGATTCCCATGATTGTGTGCACCATATGCATTCCATGAATAACAATGCTCTACATATTTCTTGTGATGCTTTACACAATTTGAGTCTCCATTATGTCATACATAACAACAAACCTATCATGATGGTTGACATGTTTCTATATCACACATCTCATTTATTTGAGCATTATCTATTTTGTGTTAACCAACACATGCACGTGCGCATCATGATGGATGATGTGTACATATACCACGCACACACAATTTTGCTTTTGCCTTTGTTTTGTGTAGGCACTCACATATACTTGTCAACCTCTCAATCCCAAGAGTTGATGAAACGAGCTCTTGAGAGCAACGATGACTTGGAATCCCGTGGATTGTCCTTACCACTGTTCCCTTCGTGCATTTCTCTTACTTGGATCTCACACGACTATGGGTTATTTACCACTTGTTACCTTATGCCCATTTTATCGTGTTCACTTTGCATGTTATGCCTATTTTATGTACTTGCCATGCACTTGTGACCCTTGTTTGCATTTACCCATGAGCCACCATTTTACTACTATGTGTATTTGCATACTTGGTGGAGATCCTTGTTGCTATTGCCATGTTTACCATGTGCCACATGCTATTGTTGATTCTTGTGTTGGGAGAGTCATGATGTTCCATTGCTATTTACATAGGACTCACTGGTACAACGAGGTGCTATACAAACGGTTTTAACCCCTTTCCTCCACGACATTTGGAACCGTCGCCAAGTGAGTGTGGGCGATAGGGGGGGTCCTTCCTGCACGACCCAGAAACCGTCGGGGATTTTCCCTCCTGGCACACACGCTCGGAAAAATGAGGTCGTGTGCGACCGGCGAGCGCTCAAATATGGTAATACGTACAGTAGAGCTAAAAAATACGATTATACATGCGAAATCGTTTTCGGTCGCAAGTACATCCTACACAGTCAGTCCCCGCTAAACGTTTCTGTTCATATGTACATCCCACACAGTCGCTCCAAGGAAAATGTTTGCGCAAGGTGGCCTAACACAAATAGTTTTGAAGAGAATGTCGTGTGTGATTGTTCATTCATCCAACACGTTTTATTCCTAGAAACTGTGTGCGCTGCCTGAGGTCATCGCCCACGGTGTTTTCTCAATAACCGTTTGCAATAGGAAAACCCAATTAGCAGGTTGATTGCCCTATTATTAATAATCCATTTATTAATCTAATTGACATTCATATTAAGCACATAATATATTTCATTTCCATATTAATGAAGCATGATTTCATAATTGAAATACATCCGAGTACAACATGATATAGCTTCAGCACTCAGCTACCCCATTACACAACTGCACTAGCACCAAGTTTCACATGCAACATCTAGAAACTTCCAAAATTAGCATCATAGATGGTACATAGACAGATGCATCTCATCTGGAAAACTGCTGAAGCGAAAGGCGAATATCGAGCCTTCATTCATGTTGAAGGTCTTTGCAACTTTAGGCCAGTGCCTGTGGATGATTGACCGTCCATCCTTCGTCCTCTTTAGGAACACTTCAATATTGAACCGTGGGTGCTGTATGAAAACTTTCCTCGCCTCCTGACCATAGAGGTGGTTTGAGAGGTAATCATCAGTGAACTGCTTTGGAAAGGCCTGAAAACAAGGATGTGCATAAATATCTTCTCTATATTGGAAATGGGGCAAAGGAATAAAAAAAGGCAAGGTATAATAGTTAGTACCATCTTGTGGTGAGATGATGTCTTCTTCATTGTGTAGACAAAGATTTTGTTG
Organism: Triticum urartu; assembly: GCF_003073215.2. NCBI lineage: Eukaryota > Viridiplantae > Streptophyta > Magnoliopsida > Poales > Poaceae > Triticum > Triticum urartu. The sequence goes on along the minus strand of NC_053023.1, from coordinate 318,191,538 downwards.
TTTTTTGTCGCTAATTTCTTTATTCTGACAATCTTTCTGAGTTTCCTGACTTGATTGATATTCATGGACAACTCATTTCCCCATATGCAAAAAGGGTCGAATAGTGGGTCAAAACCTCTGGCAGCAGGACCTACATGTGCAAGACCAAATTGTTAAAAACCTAAATATTATAATGGTTCCTGCAATTGCACAATAATGTTCTATTAGACAATGAACCATGCACGTGCAGTTAACTAAACACCACAACGAATGAACCAAACGTTAACTGAGCACCACATTGCACAATATAACATACTCCTAATAGAAGACCAGACAGTTAACCAAACCAAGCATGCTTAACAACTTGGAAATATAGCAATTGTATTTGTTTCTCGTGTATTTAGTACAGCCAAATTCGATTTATTTCTCACGTGGTGTACAATAACAGAATGCACCCACAACAATTGAACATCGCATTGCAGAATTGAACCAAGCAGGTAATTAAACACCACAACAAATGAACCAAACATTAACTGAGCACCACATTGCACAATATAACATACTCCTAATAGAAGATCAGAGAGTTAAAAAACCAAGCATGCTTAACAACTTGGAAATATAGCAATTTTATTTGTTTCTCATATATTTAGTACAGCCAAAATCGATTTATTTCTCACATGGTATACAATAACAGAATGCACCCACAACAATTGAACATCGCATTGCAGAATTTAACCAAACAGTTAACTAAACACCACAACAAATGAACCAAATGTTAACTGAGCACCACATTACACAATATAACATACTCGTAATAGAAGATCAAATAGTTAACCAAACCAAGCATGCTTGACAACTTGGAAAATTGCACCCTGAAGAATTGAACATCACATTTGCAGAATTGAACCAAACAGTTAACTGAACACCACATTGCATGACATAGAGAACATATACACTAGAGAAGAAGATTGCATGGTAAAAGTAGATAGCACAATTCACTAGAATTTTTTTAAGGAAAGGCAGTAGCTAGCAAATTGAACATGGGTCCTTATAGTGAGCTAATAAGACAAGCTACTCCTCATTGTCGGAGACATTGATGATGATTGGCTCCTTGGACATGCAAGAGGGAGAGGCCTCCGCATCGTGGGTGCCCTCGTCATAGTGGTGAGTTGCCTGAGCCGCTCCAGGCACCAACCTGCTGGCTCTCGAGATGAGGTAAGCACGCGCACGCTAAGAAAACACCTCGTAGTCTTCGCTGAAGGCACCGAGGGTGGCCTCGAGAAAGCACCACGAATTGTCGTTTAAAGCAGCCAACCGTGTCGCGGCGTCGGCGCGCGAGGCATCGACTGTGGCCTCGACGGCGAGGTGCTCCTCTAAGATCTTGGGGTCGACACGAATGGCAGCCATCACAACCTCATCCGCGCGTGCGGCCGCGATTTGCTTCTCCGTTGCCAAATGCTCCTTGAGATCCTGGCTATACTGCGTGCACCATGGCTTAGGGTGGTTCTTATTTGGTGGAGGGGTCAGTGATTTGGGTGGAAGGTGTCGCGCCGTTGGTCGGGGCATGTGGGATGCGGAAGGAGGAAGAGGATGGGGGTCGGGTGTGGATTACCTGCCTGGATAGGCGAGGTCGAGCAGCGTGAAGGAGGGTCACCGGCGAGGAGGCAGTGCATCAAGCAAGGAGTGATGGTTTCAACTTGGAAAGGAAGGCGGAAACAGGGAAAATGTGGTTTTTGGTAAGGGGGAGGGGCGGGGAGGTAGATATTCCCGTGAAAGTCGAAAATTTGGAATCGCTTCAGTGAAAAAACTGGTGCGCAAAGTGTCATCAGACACGGTCCCTTATTCAGAGCAGGCTATGGACTGTAGACGTCTCAGCTTCTCGCGGTAGCCGTAAGCGTACGATACTCCAACGGTGCTCCAAGATATTTTGTGCTGCATCTCACACGGTTGGTGATAATAAACTGCGTGGGATCTACTTGATTTTTGTCTTGATTCCAATTACAGCTGCCTCCATCAAAGGCTGCCAAGGCCCTTTGTTTGGCCCCGATAACTTTTGACTCCGGTGCACGCCCCATGCTATTTACCTCCATTGCATTGTTGACGCCAAGTTCGATTACACTACAAGACCCGGAATGCCAAGACTGCCTACGTGGATTTATTCAAAGTACCACAATGACCGAAGCATAGTACCACTACGACCCGTGTATGACTACATGGATTCGCAAAGTACCACGACGCCCAGAGCCCTCGGATATGTCAAGTTCGACTACTGTCGCTAACGTGTACCACTACTTCCACTATCGTTGCAAGAACGTCTACTTCACTCTACGAACTTGATCCGTTCCAAAAATGCATGCTTTGAAGGTATAACCCCGAGACAACGCCCGAGAACGAATGCATGTGTGTTGTATGAGATGCTCGTGTTTGCACCGTGTCTGAGTTGTCATTACATGTTCCTCCTTGTTTGCCATGCGTTGACCCATGGCAACCCGGTAACCAGGATCACCCCACCATCCTTGCATGACACGCTCACGCCACACTTTCTTTTGCATCAACACCTTGACGAGTTGTCGCATCATTGGAATGTTGCCGTGGCACCATTTCCATTGTCGTTGCCGTGGCACCCCTTTCTTTCCACCATGGTGACAAATGCTCCCTATCATATTAAATGTCAACATTTTCATAAAAATTGCATATAACTTGCATATGTCATCCGCATCATGATAACAACATTTAGCATGTTTAAAATTGTTGTTTGCATTAAATTGCTAAATGACATGTGGGGTTTTACCAGAATTGTTGTTTGTTGTTTCCGGCCTCACTTAAACTTGCCTAGATAGGTAGTTTAATTATGCTTCACCTCTTGCCATGTTTAACAACATTTAATATTGTTGAGTAGCTTAAACAAGAGTGAACTAAATATTTGAATGTGGTGTTTCGCCAATATGCAACTCGTTGTATATTGAGCTCCACTTAATTTATAGTATTGTTTGTTACACTTTGCCATGCCTCATTAAACCGGTCATGCATCATACTTGTTTCTGCATCATGCCATGATTATGCTTGTTGGTTTACCCCTTTCTTTCCGGTTGGGCTTCTTCTCGACAGTTCCTGTTTCGTTGCGAACGTGAGGATTCGTTTGGCTATGTTGGTTCATCTTATTCATGGACTCGTTCTTCTTCCTAGCGGGATTTCAGGCAAGATGACCGTCACCTTGGATCTCACTACTATCTTTTCTATGCTAGTTGTCTCAATGCGATCACTATGTCGCGCTACATACCACTTGTTTATCAAGCCTCCAAAATTGCCATGATAGCCTCTAATCTTTTCCACCATCCCAGCAAACCGTTGTTTGGCTATGTTACCGCTTTGCTCAGCCCCTCATATAGCGTTGCTAGTTGCAGGTTGTTCCATGTTGGGACATGGATATTTTGGGATATCACAGTATCTCCTATTTAATTAATGCACATACATACTTGGTAAAGGGTGAAAGGCTCGGCCTTATGCCTGGTGTTTTGTTCCACTCTTGCCGCCCTAGTTTCCGTCATACCGATGTTATGTTCCTTGATTTTGCGTCCCTAACACGGTTAGGGTTTATGGGCCCCTCTTGACAGTCCACTTTGAATAAAACTCTTCCAGCAAGGCCCAATGTTGGTTTTAACATTTGCCAACACAATAATATTGAATTAATTAATTAATTGGCATAGGGGGTCGCGTCCCTGAGGTAGTTTAATACAACATACTACAAGGGGCCCAGTGCTGATGGTGTTGGTCCCCAACAGGCAGACTATGGGGCCACCATGGGGCAACACGAGGTTCTGGTTTTACTCGTAGGATGACCTATCCGGTCATGGCCTGAGACAAGATACGCGCGGCTACTATCAGGGTGTCGGCACGCTAGGATGTCTTGCTGGACTAGTTTTACCATTGTCAAAATGTCCTGTGCACCGGGATCCCGAGTCTGATCGGATGTCCCGAGATGGAGGGTTGTCTCCGCGGATCGTGAGCTTGTCATGTGCTAAGTTGGGATACCCATGCAGGGTTTAAACTTCCCAGAGATCCATGCCCGCGGTTATGTGGCAGATGGTAGTTTTTAATATCCGGTTGTAGAGAACTTGACACTAGATCCGAATTAAAATACACCAACCGTGTGTGTAACCGTGACCGTCTCCTTTCTAGTGAGTTCGAGAAGAGAACACGGTGGGGTTATGTTTGAACATTAGTTGTTCAGGATCACTTGTTGATCATTACTAGTTTGCGACAGTTGCGTAGTTTCTCATCTTATTCTAGTACTCATAAGTTAGCCACCATGCAATGCTTAGTCGCTTGCTGCAACATCTCCACTTATCCATTCCATACCCATTAAGCTTTGCTAGTCTTGATACCCACGGTAATGGGATTGCTGAGTCCTCATGGCTCACAGATTACCCCAACAACAGTTGCAGGTAGAGGTAATGCGATGATCTGACGTGAGAGCGATGCTTGATTGCTTTTGGAGTTCTTCTTCTTCTTCGATCAAGGGATAGGTTCCAGGTCAGGGAGCCTGTGATTAGTAGGGTGGATGTCATTCTTCTTTTTCATTTGATTTCATCCATAGTCGGATCCTGATCTTCTATATTGATGATATGTTGTATTGATGTTGTAGCTTGTGGCAAGTGTAAGCCTTTATCTTGTATTCTCATCTATTTAGTACATGGTATGTTGTAATGATATCCATCTTGCCAGGCGCTCGAAATGCGGTTGTGCCCCAATCATGAATTCATCACGTGATTGGGATAGAATCGCATCTTGGGCGCTACACCCTGCGGCTGTGATAGCGATGCAGGGCTTGCTGATAGCATGCAACACACATAGCAGCTCGGAGACGGTTCTCCTCGAGAAGCACATCGTCATCATGCTGGTGTTGTTCCTGCGCTACTTCATCATAGGCAAGAACTCGAGGTGACCCGTAAATGAGTTCCAGGGGATAACTGCTTCTGGCCCATAGACTAGGGAGAAGGGAGTCTACCCGGTAGCTCGATTTGGTGTCGTTCCGAGGGACCAAAGAACCACTGGCAGATCGTCGATATATCTCCTGCCACACTTCTGCATCTTATCAAATGTTCTCGTCTTGAGTACTTGCAACACTTCAGCATTTGCCCTCTGAGCTTGCCCATTGCTCTTTGGATGTGCACCATAGGAAAATGAAATATTGTTTCCGAGGGTATGAACATATTGCATGAAGACGTAGCTCGTGAATTGGGTGCCATTGTCGGTGATGATCCGAGCAGGGACTCCAAAGCGGCACACCTATCCTTTCAATAACTTGATAGCTGACTGAGCAGTCATCTTTATCACGGATTCTACTTCCGGCCACTTTTTAAACTTGTCTACTGCAACGAACAAGAATTCAAAGCCCCCGGTAGCACAAGGGAAAGGGCCGAGGATATCGAGCCCCCAGACGGAAAACAGCCATGACAAAGGGATTGTCTGAAGAGCTTGGGTAGGCAGATGGATGTTCTTGGAATGGAACTGGCAGGCTTCACATTTGGTGACTAGCTCAACTGCATCTTGGAGGGCTGTGGGCCAGTAAAATCCTTACCGAAAGGCTTTTCCAACCAAAGCCCTTGATCCAATGAGTGAGCTGCACATGCCTTTGTGTATTTCCGCCAGCAGTTCCTTTCCTTCTTCCCAGCAAATGCACTTCAATTTCATACCGCTGGGCCTTCTTCTATATAGTGTGTCATCCATGAATTGATACATACTGGCCCTCCATACCACTCTTTCAACTTCTTCTTGCTCTTTGGGAAGTTCTCAAGTTTGGAGGAAATGGACTATGTGTCGTGCCCAAGTTGGAGCCTGAGGCTTGACAACACGGACTAGCGGCACCTCCTCATTCATGAGAGTGCGCTCGTCGACTGCGGGGACCGGTGGCCTGGCGGGAGGATGCAGCTTAGCGTCCGAAGGGGGTTGTTCCCGGTAAGCCCCTTGCTGGGATCCTCAAGAGGTTCTACCGGGAGAGGTCTGTTGGAGTCCAGTTTCCTCCTCTTTCTGGATATTGCTGCCGGGGATATGGAGGGCTGAGGAGATGGAGAACAAAAGTTCCTGGTTCCACAGGGAGCTTGTGCACAGCGCACTTTGACACGTGATCAGCAATGCTGTTTTCCGCACGGGGTACGTGCTCTGTTTGCAACCCGTCAAAGCGCTCCTCCAACTTTCTCACTTCCTCAACATATGCCTCCATCAATGGACTTTGGTAATCCTTGTTGACTTATCTCACCACAAGTTGCGATTCTCCACGGATGACCAGCTTCTTGATCCCTAGTTCTGTTGTAATCCTGAGCCCGGCAAGGAGCCTCTCATACTCTGCAGTATTGTTGGTAGCCTTCTCCCAGGGAAAATGCATCTGGGTGACATACTTCAAGTGTTCCCTAGTGGGGGCAACGAGAAGCACGCCAGCCCCTGCACCTTGTACGGAGAAGGCACCATCGAAATACATGATCCAATCTTGGGGCGCTTCCTTGCTGGGGATAACTGTTTCTAGCACTTCTTCATCAGGGGTTGGCGTCCATTTAGCAATAAACTCTGCCAATGCTCTGCTCTGAATAGTTGACATGTTCTCAAACTTCAAACCAAAGCTAGATAATTCCAAGGCCCACTCCACTATCCTGCCGGTAGCCTCTGGGTTTCAGAGTATCCGTTGCAAAGGGAAACAGCTGACAACCATGATTTCGTGGGCTTGGAAGTAGTGGCGCAATTTCCTTGAGGCCATGACAAGGTCAAAAATCAACTTTTGTATGCCAGAGTACCTGGATCTAGCCCCATGTAATAGGGAGTTGATGAAGTACATTCGGCACTGCACCACCTTCTTCTTTGCCGCAACCTTGGGACTGCCTCCATTGCCTTGCTCTTCTCTGATTTGATCTGCATCTGACCTTTCCGGGGTGTGCTCACTTTCCTCCCCAGGAGGGACCCTGGCTGTGGTTGCCGCTTCTTCCACTTCCCGATGTGCCACTAGTGCTGCACTAACCACTTGATTAGTTGTCGCCAAGCATAGCAGCAATGGCTCTTGTGGCTTGGGAGCGACCAAAGTGGGCACAGAGGATAAGTAGGTCTTCAAATCTTGCGTTGCAGCATCAGCTTCTGGAGTCCATTCCATGGGTCCTGCTTTCTTCAAGATTTTAAAAAACGGCAAGGCATGCTCAGCAAACTTGGAAATGAACCTGCTGAGCACAGCAACACACCCAGTTAAACGCCTTACATCCTTAACTGTCTTGGGTGCTTGGATCTACTTGATAGCCTTGATCTTGTTGAGGTTTGCCTCTATCCCCCGGTGGGACACAAAGAAGCCAAGTGGCTTGCCGGAAAGAACCCCAAACACACACTTCTCCATGTTCAGCTTAAGGTTTACCTTGCACAGATTAGCAAACATCTCCTCCAAATCCTGAATCAGGGTCGATCTGTCCTTGGTCTTGACCACAATATCATCCATGTAAGCCTCAATGTTTCTGTGTAACTATGGTTCAAAACCAATTTTAATTGCCCTTGCAAAAGTGGATCCAACGCTCTTCAACCCGAAAGGCATCCTTATGAAGAAGTATTTGCCACATAGGGTGATGAGCATGACCTTCTCGTCATTTTCCTTGGACATAAAGATCTGATGATATCCAGAGTATGCATCCAGAAAAGAAAGCAGCTCGCACCTGGAGGTGGAATCCAGTATCTTATCGTTGTGCGACAAGGGAAATGGGGTCCTTCGGGTAGGCCTTGCTTAAATCCGTAAAATCTATGCACAGCATCCATTTTCCATTGGCCTTGTGCACTACCATAGGATTTGCTAACCTTTTTGGATGTAATACTCCTCTGACTAGACCATCTGCCTCAAGTTTCTTGATCTCTTTGCAATGAACTGTTGCCGCTCCAAGGCTTGCTTCCAGACCTTCTGCTTGACGGGTCGGGCATGTGGGCAGACGGCTAGGTGGTGCTCGATTACCTCCCTGGGAACACCGGGGATATCAGATGGCTGCCAGGAAAACACATCGGTATTCACCCATAGGAAGGCAACGAGTGCACTTTCCTATTTGTCATCGAGGGTGGTACTGATAGTGAAAGCACCATCAGCGCCAGCCAACCCCGCCGGGACCTTTTTCATAGAGGGTGCAGCAGCCTTGGACTTCTTGCTATTGGAATTCTGCGGCAAGTCAACGACAGGCGCAGCGTGCTCCGAAGAGGTACGCTTCCTGGATTCCTTTCTGGTGTCCCTGTTGGCTTTCTTCTTTCCTTTAGTTTCCTTGGCGGGAATAGTAGCTTCAGCGGCCTCTTCAGCGACTGCTTCCCGGTACATCTTGTCCATGGAGATAATTGCATCCTTCTCATCTGATGGAATGGAAATGACACCTATCGGCCCTGACATCTTCAAGGTGTTGTAGGCATAGTGGGATGCCGCCATGAATTTGGCCAGAGCTAGGCGACCAAGAATTCCATTGTACGGCAGGGGGGGTTGACCACATCAAAAACGATCTTCTCAGTCTGGTAATTCAACTCTCCCCCGAATGTCACCGGCAACATGATCTTCCCCTTAGGACGACTCCTGCCGGGGTTGATTCATTGAAACGTGGCCATGACCTTGAGATCTTCCTCTGCTATCTGGAGTTTGCTGTTGACCTTTGGAGAAATCAGATTCAACTCATCCCTGCCGTCAACCAACATCTTTGTGACTTTGAGGTTGCGGATTGTTGGTGAGACCAACAATGGCAAGAACCCTACCATAGTGGTGCGGTCAGGGTGGTCCTCTTCGTCAAAGATGATGGGCATCGAGAATTTGCCGCTGTCTCCACGTCATTGACTTCACGCACCCACTGTTTAAGTTGGCGGTGAGAGGAGTGCAGGGATGCACCCTCGTCAATGCACACGACGTTAGTGGCTTTCTGGAATTCCTGCTCACTGGTTTGCTCTTCATCCCCTCCATTACTCTCATCATCACAATCCTCTTTCTCACGGCCTCTGGCGGGTTTTCCTTGATCCTTAGGAGCCTTGTCGGGGCGACTTGCTCCGCCGCCTCGGCCCTTCCCACTAGCGCCATTCTGATTTTTCTTCTTATCCCGCTTCTCATATTCAGCCCTCTGTTTCTTGACAAGCTGCTCAACCTGGTGACATACTTGGAGATCATGGCCCTTGGTCCAATGAATCTTGCAGTATGACTCATCACCTTTCCCAGCTTTCTCGGCAGATGCGGCTTCCCGGGAATCAGTGCATGGGGCAACCTCCTTGCAGGGTACCTCAGTCTTGGCCTTCTTGCTGGTACTAGGTGTGCCCGACCCTTCAACGGTCATCACTGCCTTATCCTTGCGCCTTTTATTGTGCTTGTTGTTGTTGTTGTTGTTGTTCTTGTTGTTCTGACTGGCGGCCTCGTCATCATCCACCGAGTCGACATCGACGCCATCTTCTTTTCCGAGGAGCCTCCTCCCCTCCTCTACTCGAGCACACTTGTCCACCAGAGTATAAAGCTCCTTCACAGTCTTGGGAAACCGAACGTTCATCTTGGAACGTATCCTATGATTGCGCATGTTGGACTGAAACACAACTATCACAACTGCCGGGTGGATGTCTGGAATGTTTCTGTTGACTCGACTGAACCTCTGCATGTACTTCCATAGAGTCTCTCGTTCCTTCTGTGGGAGAAGCCCCATATCACTGGGCTGCCCTGGTTCTTGATGGCTGCCCGTGAAGGCACCAATGAAATCATGGCACATGTCAGCCCAGGTCAAAAAATGGAGTTCTGCTGTAGGTGCATCAGCCAAGACCTCACATTTGGCTTGAGCGCCAAAGGGAAGTAGTTCGCGAATACCTTCTCATCCCTTCCTCCGGCATCTTGAACAATGATGGTGTAGATGCTCAAGAACTCTGCCGGGTTAAGTCTCCCGTCATACTTCTCTGGTATATCTGGCTTGAACGTGCGAGCGGAGGGCCAACGAACTTGCGCAACTCACGCGTGAAGGCAGGGCACCCAGCCTCGAAAGTCAGGTACCTGCCTTCGGCGAGTGCAGGCTCGTCGATGTTGGGGCCATCGCGACTATCGGACTGGTGGTGGGTGTTGGTGTCAAAACCGGCCGATCTCGGGTAGGGGGTCCCGAACTATGCGCCTGAGGATCGAAGGAAACATGAGACAAGGGTGACACGATCTTTACCCAGGTTCGGGCCCTCCTAATGGTGGTAAAACCCTACGTCCTGCTTGATTGCATTTGATGAGTATAGGGGTTATAAGAGTCGATCTACCTCGAGATCGTAATGACTAAACCCTAGATGTCTAGTCTATGTGATTTGTCTTGGCCCTTAGGGACTAAACCCTCCACTTTATATAGACACTAGAGGGGTCTAGGGTTGTATAGAGTCGGTTTATAGAGAAGGAAATAATGCACCCGAACGCCAAGCTTGCCATCCACGCAAAGGAGAGTCCCATCCGGACACGGTGAAAGGTCTTCTGCCTTATATCTTCATGGCCCACTAGTCCGACCCATATCAAATTGTCCGAAGACATGAGGACCCCTTAGTACAGGACTCCCTTAGTAGCCCCTGGACCAGTCTTCAATGACAATGTCTTCGGCTCATTGATTGTATTTCGCATTGCAAGGCGGGTTACTTCTCGGCATACAAGCAGTCTCTTGAGCAAAAGATCTGTATCCGGCTCCGCATTATAGCAAAAGATCGGACAGCTTTTTCAGCGAAATGTTATGTCTAGCCTTTTTATTATTTCTAACCATTATTGGCCTCTCACTTCATGTTTCGAGGCGTGGCCTTCATTGACAGGTCTTAGCAAAGTAGAGATCTTGCCCCTTATTAGGGGATTTTCATCAATACGGGTTTGGGTAATCCTACCGTGTTGTTCGTGCGACCCCTTGGGAATAGGCGAGTTTGAAGGCTAGTGGGGGGGTGCTTGATATTCACTGCCTATATAAGCGGATAAGGATCCATTCTTTACCCCACGCCTTCTTCCTTCCTCAGCCTTCCTGTCCTTGAGCTCCAGTGCCCAAGCTTTCAGCCTTTCCCACCACCCGACTCTCCCAGCCATGTCCGGATCCGGTTCATAGGGAAAGTGGGTGGCCTCCTCCGTCACGGAGAAGGACATCAAGGAGCTCCGGGAGGCGAAGTATTTGACCGCGGAAATCGCACACCAGCTCCCGGCCAAAGAGCAAATCATCCCCACACCAGAGCCTGGCGAGAGGGTTGTCTCCATCCCCCGCTTTCTCTGTAGGCTAGGGTTTCCACTTCATCCCTTTGTCCGCGGACTCATGTTCTATTACAGGCTGGATTTCCATGATCTGGCCCCAAACTCCTTCCTTCACATCTCGGCGTTCATCGTCATGTGTGAGGCACTCCTCCGCATTCCTCCCCACTTCAGCCTATGGCTCAAGGTTTTCAATGTGAAGCCGAAGGTGGTTTACGGGTAGCACGCCGACTGCGCCGCCGCCATGGTGAGCAAACTCCCCAAAACCACTTGGCCCAAGGGGGCTTTTGTGGACACCGTGAAGGTGTGGCAGGAGGAGTGGTTCTATATCACCGAGCCTCATGGTACCAAATGGGCAGCTGCCCCTGAATTTAGATCTGGGCCTCCCATGCGGCTTGCATCTTGGACCAACAAGGGTCGACACTGGGGATTGACCGACGAAGTGATGATGCTGCAAAAGCGCATCAAGAGCATGATAAATAAACACACTAGTCTCACCGACGTGATTCAGGTGATGCTCTTCCGCCGGATCCTCCCATGCCAACGTGGACCTCTCAGCATGTGGGAGTTTAATCGGGACGGCTCCGGACCTTGCAGCACTTTTTCGGTACAACCCACGAAGAGATCTAGAAATTGCTTTTTAAAGCCCAGAAGTCGTGGCCGGAGAAGACCAAAGATATTGCTCTTGACAGCGCACATCCATCAACTGAGGTAAGCTTCTTTCTTCCAAACATAATTTCGATCCATAAGTCTAGGGGTATACTGAGACACCATTCCTTTATTCAGGGCTAGATAGTGAAGGCGGAGCGGATCAGGTGTTCAGCGCCGCTACCAGAAAACCCAACCGATCCTCTGCTGATGAGGATGCTGGTCCCAGCGCCGTATCAGGCGCCAGAGAAGAAGGCCAAGAAGAAGGGCAAGGAGGCGAAAAGCGGCCTCCACCGCAAAGGTACTTCAGACGCTATGTCTGGAGATATCGAAGCTCTCTCCTCCCACGAGGGAGATGAAGAGGAAGAGGAGGAGGAGGAAGAAGAAAAGGGCGGCTTCCGCAGACCTAGAGGCAGAGGCGTCCAAAAGGGGAAGATATCCCTCTCGGATGGCTCGGACTCGGATGTCGAAGCCATCCCCTAGCGGCACCCCAGGGCAAAGCACCTGGCCGAATCATAAGCCTTCAAAAATGCTGCACATATATCCGGTCTTTTACAATTTGTAAGATAACATATCATTATGTGTTCCAGTCTGGCCTGTGATCTCCCTCAACAATCATCGTCTTTGGGGGACTTTCTGGCACCGGAGATGGTGGAGAGCGAGACGCCTCCGCGAGCTTCTCCGCCACATGCCGTGGATTACACTGAGGTGTTATCCCAAAGGACTTCTCCAGGCTAGGAAGAAGTGCGGGAGGTCATCAAGACGGCGCCAGAGGGTAATGCCTTGGCTGCCAAAAACATGAGGGAACCCACCCCTATGGAGACTGACGACGGGGGCCACGACCAACCTGGCCCCTAGCCGAACACAATTCCGGAGACCAGTACGACTCCAGAATCAAGTGGGCAACCCCCTTGACGGAGGGGGGGAGCGCCGACTCCACCGGCAACCTCCATCAACCCGGAGGCGTCGGACGATCTGACGGAAGCACTTCGATGTGCTTCCATCGTATAAGAGCACCGTACCCTGATGGGCTTGGTGGTTGAGAAGATTTAGTCCGCCCAGAGCGGGCTGAATAAAGCCTTTAATAGCCTACTGACAAGCTTTGAGGTATGCGATGTAAGACGCCTTTTATGTGAAAAAACTTGTTTTCTGTATACAGATAGTAGCCCCTGAGACTATGTACGGTTTTGGACAAAATTGAACAAAGGATCAAATGAATATCTCAGAAAGTGACATACATATCTATTAAATGTACATGCTGCCCTGTTGGCGGTGGCCGCCCAGGCCACTTAAGTTTCTGAGCTCAAATAGAAGCTGAAACTGGCCGATGACGACCTCGACCGTATTAACAAACGGTTTGATGAGGCACAAGGTACATACTTGTATGATTGAAATTATATTCAAGGAGTTTTAAGCTAACACACTTGCTTATGTAAATTATTTGAAGGTAGTGCGGCCGAGGTTGAGATTCTCAAGGGCGCCCTGTCGCAAGTCCGAAAGCACGAGCAGGAGAGTAGTGCAGCTGCTGATAAAGTGGCTGCAGATTTATAGGCCGAACAGGCCACCCGCCGCCAGTATGAGGAGAGGCTGACTGAAGTCGAGCAAGAGCTCAAAGATGCTGCTCGTAAGTGTGAGGCCTTGGAGAAGGAGAATAAGGCTCAAGTTGCCAAACTCTCCAAGGCTCTTCAAGAGGCCAGGGAAGCGCGGATTGAGTCCCGTGCGGCTCGCGAGGAGATCAAGCAAGCTGAGCAGATAGCGGTGGGTAAGCCCTTTCTTTTGCAGAGTAAATTCGGCAGTCAAGAATATGCCCCGCTTACTCGCTTATGGAGTTCTTCAGATGCATTTGCTGATCTTCCGGGGAGCGATGCTGACGCTATGAAGTTTTCCGGTCCCAAGAGGGGAACATGACGGAGAAACTCTTCTAGTCGCAGTACCTGTCGCCGGAGCGTCCAACGCTATTGAATGACCAGATGATGCAGCTGGCGGAGCTGCATAGGATGTCCGGATTTGCCATGAAGGACATCATAGTCCGGTTATGGCCAGCCGAACCCATTCTTGGCAGCTACTTCGGCTTGGTCCGGCGGCTTACCGATGCCCTATCGTGAATTGAAGCTGTTAAGAGCTCCTCGTGTATTGAGGGTGCCCGGATGGCCTTTGCCCGCGTCAAGATGCATTGGGAAAAGATGAAGGCCCTTGTCGTAGTAGTTGAAGGGCCACCAGAAGGCAAGGACTATCGTAAGCTGGAGCGCTATTTAGAAGATGTCCTAGAAGGAGACCATTTGATAGAGGGTCAATGCTCGAAAGATATGATATTTGAATGAATGTATCCGGGCTGCATAGAATGTGTGTTATGAAACAAGCTCTTTGTATAATATGTTTGATTTTTTATCGCAAATTATTTTCCTCCTATGCGGCCGTTTGTTGTATCTGAAAGTTTGCCAGTCGTCGGCTTCAGCCCCATGTAGATACTACGGGGGTGTTCGGAATAGCACGTGACCACTCTTGTCCCAACGTCTTGGTCCGTAAAGGAGGTGATCGTGCAGCGAAAGAGGCAACCAGACTATGCCATAGGAGTTTGATAATGGGATTATAAGCTTAGCCCTAGGTGTTGTTCGGTTATCTGAACTTGAGTGCTTTAGACGCCTGACCGGGTGAAGGCCAGTCCTTCGTGTAATACGGAAAAATCATGAAAAGATTTAATAAGTCACCGAACCGCTGACCAGCTCTCCCCATATCATGACATTCAGTTTTCGGCTTTCTCTACTGAGATGTTTGACTGGACGAGCCAGAAACAAAATCGCAGTAGTTCTCCCTTTACTACCTTAGACAAACAAGCGGAACGTAAGGTGGTAACCACGGGAGCCAGGCAACCCAACTATTGACCAAAGACATGATTCCAAGCCGATGCATATAATGCGGTATTCGGGACGCCGAAGTGTACTATGAAAGTGTTTGGACTTTTTGTTTCTGAATATTTGTGGCCGAATAGAGCCCCTAGTAATTAATGCCAATGTGTATATGGCAATCAGCCATGAAGATGGAATACAGATTATGGAATAGGCCAATACCGAAGAAGGTAGGACAAAACTATTTCCACTATATTCTGATTGATATGTCGGACGTGCTCTTTACAGAGAATTCCATAATTATCAAGGCCATTTTACATGCCGATAATTCAAGGGAAGCTCTATACAGGGCCTAAAAAGGAAAAAGTGGTCTTGAAGATCCTTTGGACACACTGCTGCACTTCTGCGCCACTTTTCACCTTGGTGTAGGATCCTTTGAGAGGATCAATCAATCAAGGATACATAAGGGGCCTGGAAAAGGGCCCTCGGTACCATCGTAAAGTGATGTAGGTTGTAAAGAACCTGAAAAATAGAAATAAGAAGAAAAAAGCAAGGATATGAGGGTCTGAATATGTCGGCGTCCTGGGAACGGGGGTACCCAGACTTGCCTACCCGCGGCCTAGGGCGTGGCTCATCCAGCGGCCTGGTATGGCCCATCTTCATCAGCAACCACTCAAGACCCTCGCGAGGGGCCAAGCCTCCACTACAAAAAATACACTTCCGTGATGATACGTGTTTATCATAGTAGGTCACGTTTTCTGTCATGCATGTACATACATGAAAAATTTATGACAGAATGAAGATAGTCATACCCGTGCTGTCGTAGAAGTGTTCCATGACATTACCAAAATTATAATCACGGAAGTGTTCACTTCCATGATGATAAATCACGCGTCATAGAAGTGCTTTCGTCAAGGGTGACCGACACGTGGCATCCACCGTAACGGGACGCCGTTAAGCTATCGGGTCTGGTTTTGGATCCGATAACCCGCTAACAGCCACGACCAATGCCAATTTTCCATGTGTAAAATTCTCATTGGCCGACGGAACCACCGTCAGCTCCGCGTTGGCACAAGTGTCACTCATCCAACGGTCGAGATGGGCCTATGATATGTTGACACATGGATGGGCCCAAAACTAGCCCATAAAGTTTAAATGGGCCGGCCCAACTAAACGCCCACAAGATTTAGCGGACCATAATGGGCCGGCCCAGCTAAATGCCCACAAGATTTTGCAGACCATAGTGGGCCGGCCCAGCTAAAGGCCCAACATTCTCAGTTAAGGCCCATAGGGCTAGTGTCAAATCAGCCCGTCAAATGGCCTGTCCTAAACTTGTCATCATCGCGCCCCATGGTCAATTCTGGTCCGTTAACAGTCTGCTAAGTATATGGGACGAATTATGGCCCAATGTATTTCCGGCATGTTAAAGGTCCTGCTTCATTTGGGCCCATTTACAGGCCATTGAAACTTTCGGTCCATAAACAACCATGAAGGATTTGGGACATATTTGGCCATGTCTGACATTCGGCCTGTTAGAGGCCCACTATAGATTTGGGCCACTTTTGGCCTGTTGTGATTTTCGGCCTGTTAGCGTCGGACGAAATCCATGGGCCATATGTGGCCCAACGTCACATCGGGCCCATTAATGGCCCATATAAAAATGACGATAATCTAGCCCGACCGAACTTCCGGCCTGTTAAAGGCCCGTGTATTAGGTTGGCGCATTTATGGCCCGTCCGAATTTGGGCCTGTGAAAGATCCGCATCGTAAATGGGCCACCATTTTGGCCTGCTAAGACCAGTGGGTTATTTGGCACAATCAGGGCCCAATCTTACTGTCGGTCCATTAAAGGCCCATGTTTTTATGGGCTCGAGATATTTACACCTGTGAACGTCCTATTGTTACCGAGGGCCCAAATTATGTTTAGGCCTGTTAAAGGCCCACTATGGGCACAGGCCTACCAGAAAAATATGAAAGCTTATGCTAGTTTAGGCCCAGATATTTTTAGTGGGCTACATGCAAATTTCGTCCCATAATCGTTTTTAGCCCAATTGGAATGGCCCCGACGAATGTTGGCATGTTTGGCTCCTACGAAGCTTTCGGCCGAATACATTACTAAGATAAACCTACACTATACAAAAATAGCGTTGTAATTACTGCAGCCTTTGGCAGCATCATAAATGATGTATCACAACAAAATAAATTCCAACCATACAACAAAAGGCCTGTTGGCATAAAGTTTACAGTCCTTGCAGATAAAAGCACCATCAGATGTATAGAAGCACAAATAATTTGACCTGAGTGCTAATGTTTCAGGCTGTAGAATCTGATGGAGCTGCACGATCTTCACCTTTTTTCCGCCATTGCTCTTGAACAACGAAGCGAATGTCTGATAGTCTGGTTTAAAAATGATTCATATCTTGACGACATTTGTCAACCACTATTCTTGTTTCCAAAACGACGTCCATTAGGGATTGGACTTGTGTCTGGAGGAAAGATATATCACTCTGTCTAGCAGGAAGATTTTGTTTAGTAGGCGATTTGGACGAGGTTACCTTGACAACCAACCCTGAATTACGCAGGAAGGTGCTTTTTGCACTGTTAGTGGAGAGATACGGATGCACTGCAGCAAGAGGTGACATTGTGCCTGTGGTAGCCTCATCACCTTCAGGTGGTTGTGGCTGTTCAATCATTTGTTCCATAGCTTCCTGAAAGTTTGAACTTGTAGATTAGTGTACCAGATAAGTTACTAATGAGACAAAAACAAAGAAAGTAGGTTACACGTGTATACATAACTTATTTTTGGTGAACTACTATAATACATTAGCATGTATTGTAGTGCCAACTACATAATAAAATCACTTTCCGAACATCTGTGCATGTAGCATGCCTATTGTATTGTCTATTTCCTCACATTCTTTGACATCTAAGGATAAAGAGACATGGTTTAAAGTAGGATGAACATGGTATGACATCATTCATATCATGGGCAAACAGATATAAAACAAACAGGCTATTTTATTATTGTGTGCACACGTGTAAATAACAACTAGATTAGAGATCAAGACCAAAAGAATATCCTTCATCTCTTTTAAACCATGTAAGGTGAAATGATACGTTAAGACAACTGTGATGTAGGGTGGAACCCTAATCGGCTGATCTTTCACGAAAGGAGCGGATCTCGCGATGAACATGAAGAACACGAGGCGGAAAATGATGGGAATCACGAGGGGAAACACGAGAGAAACACTAAAACCAACAAGTATGATCACAGATGTGCTAGATCCTCGAAACACAAAAAGATACAAGATCCAAATCCAACAAAGGACGATACATAGGGTAACCGGTTCTTCTCCATGAGGAGGTCTTGATGTCTTCTCCGTGAGGAGGTCTTGAATCCAAGGTGGATCTTCTCCGTAGAGGGGTCACGGTCTCTCTCGTGCAGTAGATCTGATATGGATGAGCGAAGCTCTATCTCTAACATGAGCTATCACAACGATAACCCTAACTAGAAGGAGGTGGAGGAGTATATATAGTCTAAGCCACGAAGGGGTAAGTGGGAAAGGGATACATAGGCCTCTGGCCCGACTCTACGCGCAGGCAGGCACCAGATGTTCGGGTAAGGGGCCGGATGTCCGGCCGTTCGCGGGAGGCCGGATGTCTGGGGCATGGGCCGGATGTCTGGGGCATGGGCCGGATGTCCGGGTAGAAGTGGCAGTTCTAGTCCTTCTCTGGATAGGGGATTCCAGATTTCCAGGAGGGATGCCAGATGTCCGGGCGTTGCTGAGGCGCCGAATGTCCAGGCACACGGGCCGGATGTCTAGCCGCTGATGCTTCGGTCGTCTGTTGGTGCAGCTCCTTGAAGGTTGCACAGGCGCCGGATGTCTGGCCTCTGGCCCAGATGTCTGGCCGTTGTAGCTTCAGCAGCTCCGTCTTCCTCCGTCGTCGTTTCCAGGCTTCCCTCGCAGATGGTGTAGTTGTTCCTTGGCGCTTGAACTCCTCCACAACATCCGTGAAGCTCCGACAATACCTATGCATGCACACGGGAGAAGTGTCAAGTAGTATACCATCCTCGAAGGGGTCAAGTGAGCACGTGTAAAGGAGATGATTCACCTTTATGTATGTGAAGTAGATGTCGCACGTGTCACTTGCCAAACGGACTCTTGACATGGTGATGTCCATAGGATGCTCCGCATCAAACTGTGTATAAAAGTGAACAGAGTACCTGACATTGGCTGCAAACCAAGTAGTTAAATGAACACATCACAATACCAATCAGTTCAAAGGCAGGAGGAGTAAGGACTTACAACAATGGCTTGAATTGGTGTGCTCATGCCCTTCATCTTGCTGATGTGGCAATCCTTAAAGATTTGCACTGCATTCGGTTCAGGTTCTTTTTGGTCCGCACAGGCTTTCCTCTATATTTGGAACAAGTCAATATAGATACGATAATATGGCACAGAAAAAAGAAGGAAGTAGCAGCTATTTACAAGAGCCTCGCAGTGTGCAATATAGCTACGAGATCGTGTTGTCTGTTGGAATTTCACTTTCGAACGGTTGGTCTTGTTCTTCAAACAGTTAGCCAAGAAGAAGATACACTTGTAAGGCACATACATAAATACAAGTTCAATATGTGGTCTGATCAAATACATATAGCCTACCTGATACTTTGGATCAGACCAGTGTTTAACGAGGGCTGTCCAGTCTTCATCTGTAATATATTCCAATGGAGATGTTTGGGCGATTTCATTGTTAGCCTTGCCTTCAAAGTGATATTTTCTAAGGTGGTACCGATACTGTCACAGAGCAGACTGAAAAGCATGAGTGCATGCTTGTTTAGTTCCATCATCTTTCGGATCCAACTTGAACCTCATCTGTTGGAAAAAGAATGTGAGTCTTATTAGGAGGAAGCTAGAAAGTATGGGACAGAGCAAGACAATATTACTAATTGCGATGAATAGCATTACTTATGGATAAATGCTCAAGGAAGGTATTAAACTGGGTATTGTCTTTCTCATTCCTATACTGGATCCACGTTGGGAGGATACATGCATGACCATTGCCGGCAATGGCTGCCTCTGATACTAACTTTGCTGACTCTATAGCATCACGTGGCCTTTTTAAACCTGCCTCAAAATGGATCTCCATTCTTCCTCCTTTAAATTTTGTTAATCTGTCAAGCATTATCCCTGATATCTGTTTTCGCTTGGCCGTGGTGCTAGTTTAACAATGAATATGGAAAGTGTTAGTATACATCAAACTGTGAGAGTACATATAAAGGAGCATGCAACTGCAACTTGTCTCGGTCAGGTATCGTCTTGGTGTTGATGCTCATGAGGTTCATATAATCTTGCCAAGTCCTGTTGTGTCAGCAGTGCTTCGGAAGTAGTGTTAGGTGTGAAGGAAGCTTAGGAACTAGCCAGTTCCGGAGCAATAAACAAGTAACTCGTTGAGATGCTGGTACAGTTGAAGCGGATGCTGCAACTGATGGAGCAGGTGATACTATGTTTGTAGATTTAGTCGGTGGACTTGGACCTTCTACTGCACTATAAGTACCAGCAGAATCTGGACGGTAGATCCTTTTCCGTTTCTCCCGACGAGTAACAACACTCCCTACTATATTATTTTCCTTGCTCTTTTTTGACTTTGCCATGTCAAGCTGTACCCACAACACAAAAGAATAAAATCGCTCTTCAGAACTCATTCATGCATGATACATACAAGCAATACTTTGATGTAAGACAACCTTATGAGGATGGAATATGTAAGAAAAATAGGACGACATGACATATTCACAGCTACGATGTGTAAACTAAGCAGAAGGATTTTCAAGAAAATAGAAGTAATGCAAGCTAGACACCATATGAAAGATGCAACCAATATTACTCTGCCAAGTTAAAAGTGTCTTGTCATAAGTGGAAATTCGAAAAATTAGAAGCAGTACAACGTCGAAATCAATGCAAGATGCAACCACTATCAAACTATCATGTTAAAAGCGTCCAATCATGAGTGACTGATGCGGGATACACAACAGTAGTACTTTGATGTAAGAACATGGTATGATAGATAGATGCAGTGTATTCTAGAAACAGAATGCCATGTCATATGCACATGTATAACGTATAAACTCAGCAGGTGCAATTTAATCAAAATAGAAGAAATACAGGCTAGACAACATATGCAACATGAAACCAATTATCACACTGTCAACTTAGAGCAAGCACCTGCGATGGTGGAGTACGGGAGATGAACTCATCATGTAGACTTGGGACTTCAACTTCATTAGCAGTAGCAGTGGCAAACCTAGAGAGTCTCTGTTTGCGTCGGTGCGGAGGACCACCAACATCCCCTAACTTACTCTTTTCCTTCCTATTTTCTGATATTGCCTTATGAAGTCAAAACCACAAGAAGATGAATAAAATTAGCTCTGCATAACTGGTTGATGCATGATACAGACGAACACTACTTTGATGTAAGGCAAGCGCAGGATAGGAGGATGGAATATAATTACAAAAAAGACAACATTTCATATTCACACGTACGATAGGAGGATGGAATATGTATGAAAAACCAGTAAGCGGAAGGCATTTCAACAAAATTAGAAGAAATGAAAGCTAGGAACCATATGAACATGCAACCAATATCACTCTATCAGGTAAAAAGTGTCTTGTCATAAGTGCCATTTCAAGAAATTAGAAACAGTACAAGCTGGAAGACAATGCATGTAGCGACCAGACCAAAACGGTCCAATCTCTGTGCTCAGGTGTCATCCCTGGATCAGTAATGCTGACACCACACAGTACTTGAAGGATTTATAACAAACTAGCAATCACACACTTATTACATCGAGTGTCTCAAAAGAGAGCTTATTACAATGAATATGGCTTAAGGCCATCTAATAACGATAACAGAGGAAGGCTTGGAAGATAAGTGAGTCCATCAACTCTAGTGGCATCACTGAGTATAGAACCACGACCTAAAAGCACCTTAATGGTCGTCTGAATAGTCTGCAACATTAACGTTGCAGCCCAAAATGGGTCAGCACATGGAATATGCTGGCAATGTAACACATAGAGAACAATGAAAGAAATAGGATATACTACATGCATATTTGGCTGGTGGAAAGCTATATGGTTACAGTTTTGCGTAAAGCCAATTTTTCCCTACTGCAAAGGAATAAATTTTATTTAACTATCATGGTAGTTGTTAAACATTGAGAATGGTTGACAACATTCTCAATCCCAATTAAGCATCATCAAAAACCCAACAAAATTAATTTTAGAGTAATATGACGAGATTCACATGATAATCCAGGTGCTAGATACTCAAGATGTCCATAACCGGGGAGACAGCAAACCATGATTAGTTTATACACTCTGCAGAGGTTTGCGCACTTTTCCCCACAAGACTCGATCTCCTCCATTGGGATTCTCGCACTACATGTTGTTTGAGAAACGGATGACCGAGACATAGTCTTTCAGAAGCGCTAGCACCTTATGATCGGGTAGACCGTTACACCTACTTTCCCCTACATCTGCTAGTCTACCACTGTAAGAGTTCACATGACTTACTCAACTATGCTAGAGCCCATAGTATCTTGTGGCCGCACACGAAAGTTTCTAGCATGAATAATCTCATGATCCCTTTGAGCCTGGGTGGCGGTCCAAAAGAAAACAGGCAATCGCTGGAATACCCAGGTGCCTCAATCCACCCAGATGTGTATTTAAGTTGCCACCTTAGATAAACATTTTAATTTAACAATCTCACATCTGTCATGGATTTCACTCACCCAATCGACGTCTACTAGCATAGCATGGCATAATAAGCAAACGTAGAAGTAACTCCCAAAGGTTTGATAATAACAGGTAATAGGTACTAACTCAACTACTTCCCAAACCCACAATTTAATTTGATCCTAATCATGCAATGTGTGAGGGTTGATCTAATGCAATAAAACTGGGTAATTGGAAGTATGATCAAAGTGTTACTTGCCTTGCTGATGATCCGCGAAACCTAGCGATTCGAAGTAGCAAGCGGCGCACTCCGGGTACTCTATCGCAAACAAACAAGAATACAATAAGTACTTAATTAATGCACAGGTAAAACTCAAATAAGAGATCTAACCAGAAATTTCAACTTAAGAACTCCGGTTGGCAAAAAGAATCAAATCGAACGAAGCAACGAAAGACAAACTGCAAAAGAAACAAGCTTCGTTTACTATTATGGATCTAGGGAAATTTTTACAGTGGCAAAAACTTGTTTGAGTTGGTTAAACGGAAAGAGGGTTTCGAGACGAAACTCCAGGCGCTTGAATCGCCTAATTCCAATAAACGAGCGAAAAGTTATACTAGAAAGAAAAACGGATCAGGAATCGCGATCAGAAAAATCGCGGATTTAATCCGAGAAAAAGAAAATGATGAACAGATTAACGATAGAGTACCCGGAATAGATTAAAGCTAAATAACTAAACCGAAAGAAAAAACCGATCTATCTAAAAAAAAGAATCTAAAAAAACCGAAAAAACCGGTGAAAACCTAACGGTTTTCTAAATAAAACCGGTGGCTCGACCTCGTCGGCGCCGAACTCCGGCGGCGGCGCGGCGGGGCGGCGGCGGTGACTAGGGTTTGGGTGCGGGGCGCGGCGCGGCTGGGCTGGCTGAGGGGGCCCGGGGCGTGGCTATTTAAAGCCCCGGCCAGGCAGAGTCCTGGCCGGTTATGGCGCAAAGTCGGTTCGGATTTTTTTTAAAAGTTACGCTCAAAAAAAAAACAAAAGGAATACTAAACTGACTCCAAAAATCCCGAAATAAATTTTCCCCGGCTTCTAAAATCAAGCCGCACAGGATGAACATTTATTTGGGGCCTAAATGCAATTTTGAAAAACGCGCATTTTTCCTAAATTCAAATAAAATAGCAAATAAAACCAAAATAAAATCTTATTTGATTTTTTTATTAAATCCTCAATATTTCTTTATTTTGGGAAAGTCATTTTATTCCCTCTCTCATATTTTTGTAATAGAAATAATTGAAGATAAAATAAATAAAATCAAATGATCCTATTTTCTAAATTTGAGAAAACTCAAATATGAAAATAACGAAATCCCCAACTCTCTCAGAGGGTCCTTGAGTTGCGTAGAATTTCTAGGATCAACCAAAATGCAATAAAATATGATATGCAAAGATGATCTAGTGTATAACATTCCAAATTGAAAATTTGGGATGTTACAAACCTACCCCCCTTAAGATGAATCTCGCCCTCGAGATTCGGGTTGGCTAGAAAATAGGTGAGGGTGGTCCTTCAGCAAATCTTCCTCTCGCTCCCAGGTGGCTTCATCCTCCGTGTGGTGGCTCCACTGAACTTTGCAAAACTTTATAACCTTGCTACGGGTGACTCGACTGGCATACTCTAAAATCTTGACTGGTTTCTCCTCATAGGTCAAATCACTGTCCAACTGAATTGCTTCCAGCAGCACTGTATCTCTCAGCAGTATATCAGCCATCTCTGCATGGCACTTCTTCAACTGGGAAACGTGGAACAGGTCGTGAACTCCTGACAATCCTTCGGGCAATTCCAACTTATAGGCTACTTCTCCCATACACTCCAAAACTTTGTATGGGCCTACAAAATGTGGCACTAACTTTCCCTTAACTCCAAAGCGCTTAACTCCTCGAAGTGGGGATACTCGAAGATAAACTCGGTCTCCGACTTCGTAAACTGTCTCCTTGCGTTTAGAATCTGCGTAGCTCTTCTGCCTGGATTGAGCTACCTTGAGCCTATCGCGAATCAATTTCACTTTCTGTTCAGACTCCTTAATCAGATCCGGTCCGAACAACTGGCGGTCTCCAACTTCATCCCACGACAATGGGGTCCTGCACCTCCTTCCGTACAAGGCTTCGAAAGGGGCCATCTTCAAACTGGATTGATAGCTATTGTTGTAAGAGAACTCTGCATATGTCAAGTTCTCGTCCCAACTAGATCCATAATCTAGGGCACAAGCTCTCAGCATATCCTCCAAAATCTGATTGACTCTCTCGGTCCGTCCATCTGTCTGTGGATGGAAAGCTGTGCTGAATTCGAGCATGGTACCCAAAGTTTCATGCAACTGATTCCAGAACTTTGAGGTCAATTGGGTTCCTCTATCTGATACAATGCTCCTTGGAACTCCATGCAGACATACGATTCTGGTCATGTATATCTTTGCCAACTTTGCACTGGTATAGGTAGTCTTCACTGGAATGAAATGAGCTACCTTTTTCAAATGATCGACTACAACCCGGATTGAGTCATAGCCTGAACAAGTTCTGGGTAAACCCGTAATAAAATCCATGCCTAACTTATCCCACTTCCATTCAGGTATCGACAATGGCTGTAGCAATCCTGCTGGCTTCTGATGCTCAGCTTTTACCCTCTGGCATACATCACAAACTGCTACATACTCCACAATATCCTTCTTCATTCCGGTCCACCAGAAGGTATCCTTCAAATCCAAATACATCTTGGTATTTCCTGGGTGAATCGAATATGATGAATCATGGGCCTCTTGCAGAATTAACTTCCTGATCTCCGAATCATTAGGCACATAAACACAGTCTTCAAACCATAAGGTATCATGCTCATCTTCACGAAATCCCTTAGCTTTTCCTTTGCTCATTTTCTCCTTTATAGAGGCATTCTCCTTGCCAGTCTTCTGGGCTTCTCTGATCTTATCCATCAAAGTAGACTGAATCTCCAATGCTGCTACATAGCCTCTTGGAACTATTTCCAAACATAGCTCTCGAAGATTTTCGGCTAACTCCCTTGGTAAATCCCCCGTCATTAAGGTGTTGACATGGCTTTTACGGCTCAACGCGTCAGCTACTACGTTAGCCTTTCTGGGATGATAATGCAGATTCATATCATAATCCTTGATGAGCTCCAACCATCTCCTTTGCCTGAGATTCAACTCCTTCTGTGTGAAAATATACTTCAAACTCTTGTGATCTGTGTACACTTCACAATGGTTTCCAATGAGAAAGTGTCTCCAAGTTTTCAACACATGCACTACGGCTGCTAACTCCAAATCATGTGTGGCATAATTTAACTCATGCGGCTTAAGCTATTGTGAGGCATATGAAACAACTCTTCGTTCCTGCATAAGCACTGCTCCAAGTCCTCGACGTGAAGCGTCCCAATACACCTCATAATCCTTGGTCTGATCTGGAAAAATCAACACAGGTGAGGTAACCAAACGTTTCTTCAACTCCTGGAAACTAGCCTCACACTCCTCAGTCCATATGAACTTGGTATCCTTTTTCAACAACTCCGTCATAGGCTTCGCAATCTTCGAGAAATTTTCAATGAATCTCCGGTAGTATCTTGCGAGTCCAAGAAAACTCCGGATCTCTACAACTGTTGTTGGGGCTTCCCAATTTGTCACAGTATCAACCTTGGTGGGATATACTGCTATACCTTCTCCAGATATAACATGTCCGAGAAATCCAACTTCCTTCAACCAAAACTCACATTTTCTAAACTTGGCATATAAGTGATGTTCTCTGAGCTTACCAAGTACCAAACGCAAATGCTCCTTATGCTCCTCTTCATTCTTCGAGTATACCAGGATATCGTTAATGAACACCACGACGAACTTATCCAAAAACTCCATGAATACTTTGTTCATCATGTTCATAAAATATGCAGGTGCGTTAGTCAGACCAAATGACATAACAGTATACTCGTACAACCCATACCTGGTGGTAAAAGCCGTCTTAGGTATATCCTGTTCTCGAATATTAAACAGATGGTATCCTGATCGCAGATCGATCTTGTAAAATACCTTAGCTCCTTGCAATCGATCAAACAGATCATTTATCATTGGCAGTGGGTGCT
This sequence comes from Triticum urartu, assembly GCF_003073215.2. Lineage (NCBI taxonomy): Eukaryota > Viridiplantae > Streptophyta > Magnoliopsida > Poales > Poaceae > Triticum > Triticum urartu. The sequence continues at coordinate 318,164,997 of NC_053023.1, read as the reverse complement.
TGTTCTTGATGGTTACTTCATTCAATCCTCGATAATCAACAACCATCCTTAACGATCCATCCTTCTTCTCCACTAGAAGTACTGGCGATCCCCACGGCGAAGAACTTGGGCGAATGTATCCTTTATCCAGTAACTCCTTAATCTGCTTCTTAATCTCCACCAAATCCTTTGCAGGAATCCTATATGGTCTCTTTGATATTGGCCCTGTGCCTGGCAAAAGCTCAATCAAAAACTCAATATCTCTATCCGGTGGCATGCCTGGCAACTCCTCTGGAAATACATCAGGGAAATCCTTCACCACTGGTACTTCCTCCTGCACAACTCCTGTTAAACAATTTACTTGAGTCCCTTTTGGCACATGTCGGGATACATACTTGATCCTTCTCCCTTCTGGGGTGGTAAGCAAAATCGACTTACGGGCGCAATCGATGTTCCCTCCATACATCGACAGCCAATCCATACCCAGAATTACATCCAAACCTTGTGATTCCAAAATGATTAAATCCGAGGGAAACACATGCCTACCTACACTCAATGGCACTTGAAAACATCCTTGGCTAGTGAGGGAGTCCTGGATTAGGGGGTGTTCGGATAGCCGGACTACACCTTCAGCCGGACTCCTAGACTATGAAGATACAAGATTGAAGACTTCGTCCCGTGTCCGAAAGGGACTTTCCTTGGCGTGGAAGGCAAGCTTGGCGATACGGATATGCAGATCTCCTACCATTGTAACCGACTTTCTGTAACCCTAACCCTCTTCGGTGTCTATATAAACCGGAGGGTTTTAGTCCGTAGGACAACATACACAACAACAATCATACCATAGGCTAGAATCTAGGGTTTAGCCTCTCTGATCTCATGGTAGATCTACTCTTGTACTACCCATATCATCAATATTAATCAAGCAGGACGTAGGGTTTTACCTCCATCGAGAGGGCCCGAACCTGGGTAAAACTTCGTGTCCCTTGCCTCCTGTTACCATCCGGCCTAGACGCACAGTTCAGGACCCCCTACCCGAGATCCACCGGTTTTGACACCGACATTGGTGCTTTCATTGAGAGTTCCTCTGTGTCATCGCCGTCAGGCTCGATGGCTCCTACGATCATCAATAGCGATGCAGTCCAGGGTGAGACCTTTCTCCCCGGACAGATCTTTGTCTTTGGTGGCTTCGCACTGCGGGCCAATTCACTTGGCCATCTGGAGTAGATCGAAAGCTACGCCCCAGGCCGTTAGGTCAGATTTGGAAGTTTAAACTACATGGTTGACATCCGCGTGGACTTGATCTTCGATGGATTTGAGCCACTGCTGAGCGTGCCGCACTGTCACAACGAGCATGATCTAGCTCTGCCGCCGAACAGTGCCCTGGAGGCCGCACCCGCATCGGCTTCGACCTTTAATTCGGAGCCAACTGCGCCGATCGAGGATCGGTGGTTGGACGCCGCCTCGGGGGCTGCGATCCCAACGGCGATCGAGCCGAACACCAGCCCCGCACTCCGCGAGACTCATGACTCCAAGGAGCCGGACTCCTCTCCGAACTCCGAACCCCTCGCGCCCCTGCCGATCGAATCCAATTGGGCGTCGATCATGGAGTTTACTGCCGCGGACATCTTTCAGCACTCGCCTTTCGGCGATATTCTGAAGACACTGAAGTATCTCTCTTTATCAGGAGAGCCCTGACCGGACTACGGTCAGCAAGGTTGGGGTACGGACGATGAAGAAATTCAATGCCCACCCACCACCCACTTTGTAGCCACTGTCGATGATTTAACCGACATGATCGACTTTGACTCCGAAGACATCGACGGTATGGACGCCGATGAAGGAGACGATGAAGAACCAGCGCCTATTAGGCCCTAGAGAGCCACCTCGTCATATGACATATACATGGTGGACACCCCAAAAGAAGGAGATGGCGATGGAATAGCGGAGGATGACCCCTCCAAGAAACAGCCTAAGCGCCGGCGTCAGCGGCGCCGCTCAAAATCCCGCCAAAACAAATACGGCGACTCCAGCACGGGAGATAATAATACTCCGGACAGTGCCGAAGAAAACCCCCTCCAGCAAGATTTAGCACATGAGGATGGAGAAACCAGCCCTCATGAGAGAGCGGCAGACAGAGAGGTCGAGGACGATAATTATATGCCTCCCTCCGAAGACGAGGCAAGCCTCGACGATGACGAATTTGTCGTGGCAGAGGATCCCATCGAGCAAGAGCGTTTTCAACGCAGGCTTATGGCCATGACAAGAAGCCTCAAGAAAAAACAGCAACAACTTAGAGCTGATCAAGATTTGCTAATCGACAGATGGACTGAAGTCCTTGCGGCCGAAGAGCATAAACTCGGACGCCCCTCCAAGAGCTACCCAAAGCGCAGGTTGCTACCCTGGCTAGAGGAGGAAGCACTTAAACCTGCATCACCTGCACTCGATACGGCCGATCGGCCACCTCGTGGCCGCGACATAGAGGCCTCTCGGCCCTCCACTCAAGCCGCACCCCGTACCATGGCACGGGAAAATGCACTGGACCTGCGAGAGATGTTGGAGGACGAGGCAAGGCAAGGCAAACAAGATCGATCTATGGATCGCGTGGGCGCCCCACGACTGGAGACGGTAACCGTCACGCCGGCCATAAATCCGGCAGGGCCGAACACAGTAGACAAAGCTCATTGGAGCTACGTCGCGATATAGCCCAGTACAGAGGCGCCGCACACTCACTATGCTACACAGACGAAATAATGAATCATCAAATCCCCGAGGATTTCAAACCCGTAAACATAGAATCATATGATGGCACAACAGATCCCGCGGTATGGATCGAGGATTATCTCCTTCATATCCACATGGCCCGCGGCGATGATTTCCACGCCATCAAATACCTCCCACTCGAGCTTAAAGGACCAGCTCGGCATTGGTTTAACAACTTGCCAACAGGATCAATCAGTTGTTGGGAGGACCTGGAAGCCGCATTCCTCGACAATTTCCAGGGCACTTATGTGCGACTACCAGACGCCGATGACCTAAGCCACGTAATTTAGCAGCTAGAAGAATCGGCCAGGCAATTCTGGACACGGTTCCTAACAAAGAAAAACCAAATAGTCGACTGTCCGGACGCAGAGGCCCTAGCAGCCTTCAGGCACAATATCCGTGACGAGTGGCTTGCCCGGCACCTTGGACGGGAAAAGCTGAAATCTATGGCAGCACTCATGACACTCATGACCCGCTTTTGCGCGGGAGAAGACAGCTGGCTTGCTCGTAGCAACAATATGACCAAAAACCCTGGTAATTTGGATACCAGGGACAGTAGTGGGAGGTCACGTCGTAACAAGCAGAAGCACCACATTAACGGTGACAATGCTGAGGATATGACAGTTAATGCCGGATTCAGAGGCTATAAATCCGGTCAGCGAAAAAAGGCATTTAAAAGAAATCCTAGGGGCCCGTCCAGTTTGGACCGAATACTCGACCGCTTGTGCCAGATACATGGCACCCCCGAAAAGTCGGCCAATCACACCAACAGGGATTGTTGGGTGTTCAAGCAGGCAGACAAGTTAAATGCCGATAATACAGACAAGGGGCCGCATAGCGATGACGACGAAGAGCCCCGGCCGTCGAACAACAGTGGGCAGAAGGGTTTTCCCCCGCAAGTGCGGACGGTGAACATGATATACGCAACCCACATCCCCAAGAGGGAGCGGAAGCGCGCGTTAAGGGACGTATACGCGATAGAGCCAGTCGCCCCAAAGTTCAACCCATGGTCCTCCTGCCTGATCACCTTTGATCGAAGGGACCATCCCACTAGCACCCGTCATGGCAGATTCACCGCATTGGTTCTAGACCCAATTATTGACGGATTTCATCTCACAAGAGTCCTTATGGACGGCGGCAGTAGCCTGAACCTGCTTTACCAGGATACAGTGCGGAAAATGGGCATAGATCCCTCGAGGATTAGGCCCACCAAAACGACCTTTAAAGGCGTAATACCAGGTGTAGAGGCCAACTGTACAGGCTTAGTCACACTTGAAGTGGTCTTCGGATCTATGGATAATTTCCGAAGCGAGGAGTTAATCTTCGACATAGTCCCATTCCGCAGTGGCTATCACGCACTGCTCGGACGAACCGCATTCGCCAAGTTCAATGCGGTACCGCACTACGCATACCTTAAGCTCAAGATGCCATGCCCTCGAGGATTAATCACGGTCAATGGAAACACCGAACGCTCCCTCCGAATAGAGGAGCACATGGCGGCCCTTGCAGCGGAAGTACAAAGCAGCCTCTCCAGGCAGTTCTCCAGTCCGGCCACTAAACGTCCGGACACCGTCAAGCGCGCCCGGAGTAACCTACAACAAGACCGCCTGGCACGTTCCGAGTAGGCGTAGCAATGCGGCCCCAACCCCAGCCCTCGCAAAAATGCGATACCAGTACTTCGCGTACATAACTATGCTTTAGAAATACCATGGGTATAGGGGGAGGTGCACCATCACGGCACACCTAAAACACAGCTTAAACCGTACCAGGGGCTGCCAATTTTTTAATTTTCTCTTACTTTCAAGACTCCATTCTTCGGACGGCCTGTTCGGCAGTTCCATTGCTGCACAAATGATGCAAGAACCAGGGAAACAGACAAGCCACACCGCATTACGCAACTCCCAGGTGGTCTCTATCACGAGCAGTATACCTGTTTCGCATACCATTCCGCAGCCTGCCCCTGGAACGGACATGTCAAATAGTCCAACCTTTTGCTTATCACATTATTTGTATCATTCTGCTTTGATCGCAGCCCTTTTTAATAAGCAATGCATAGCTTTTATCTATTTTTGCATTACTCTTTTTTTCTATAAATATATGTTCCTTAATGACATGTTGCACCCGTACACTTTGGTACGGCCAAAATACGCCAGGGGCTTTAGTACCCCTCAATATGGTGTGAGAAGCCCGAACACTTTCACAAGTGCGGCACCCCGAACTTATAGCATTATATGCATCGGCTCCGAATCATGTCTTGGGTCAATAGTTGGGTTTGCCCGCTCCAATGTTTTGGTCCCTTACGTTCCGCTATATCGGCTAAGGTAGCACTAGGAGAACCACTGCGATTGTGCCCCAGTTGAGCTGGGTCAAGCACCTCAGTGGAGAAAGCTAAAACTGACTGTCATGATGAAGTGAGAGCTGGTCGCTGTTCGAGAGGTTTTTTCGACTCCCTAAAGACTTATGCCGCTTAGGGCGAGGAGTCGGCTCTATCCGGCCAAGGCATGGATAGCGCCCCGAACTCGGTCTTCTGAATACTAGGGGCTTCGCCGAAATTTAAAATGATAGAATTCTATGGCTAAGTGAGAGTGTTCATGCATTATAGTCTGATTGCCTTGTTCGTTGGGCTGAGCGCCTCCATCGAAGGACCCAAACATGGGAAAAAGAGCGCCCAGGTTTATCCCCGAACATCCTAGCACTAGCGGCACGGGGGCAAAAGCCGACGACTCGCCATCTCTCAGTATTGATAAACAGCCGCACAAAAGGTAATATTTTAAATTCCAACAGCATTGCTTAGCGCATATGAACAAGTTTACAGCGCACAGGACAAAACGAGCGAGTTTTACTCAAAAAATACATCCTTGGAACATTCATCCGCCACAAGGCAGGCACCATTCAGAACATCCTTATAATAATTCTCGGGCTTGCGATGCTCTTTCCCCGGCGGTGGCCCGTCCTTCTCAAGCTTCTCAGCATCCAGCTTGCCCTAGTGCACCTTAGCATGGGCAAGGGCCCTACGGGCACCTTCAATGCAGACGGAGCGCTTGATGTCTTCGAGCCTCGGACAGGCCCCCACCAGCCGCCGCACCAGCCTGAAATAGCTCCCAGGCAGAGCCTCTCCAGGCCACAGCCGAACTATGAGGCCCTTCATGGCCTGTTCGGCCGCCTTGTGGAGCTCGACCAGTTGCTTCATCTGGTCTCTCAGGGGCACGTGGTGTCCGGCCTCAGCATACTGAGACCAGAACACCTTCTCTGTCGAGCTGCCCTCCTCAGCTCGATAGAATGCGGCGGCATCAAACACACTCCGGGGAAGATCTGCAAACGCTCCTGGAGAGCTCTGAATTCGGGTAAGCAACAAGTAACTCACGTTTATGTGTTTGCTTTGCATCAAAAATGCCTTACCCGCCGCTATCTTCTTCACCTCATCCAACTCCTGGAGGGTCTTCTGGGATTCGGCCTTGGCAGACTCGGCATTTTTAATAGCCGCCGTGAGCTCGGACGCTCGCGTCTTTGAGTCAAGCTCCAAACTCTCATGTTTTTTCATTAGAACCTGGAGCTCTTGCTGTACCTTGCCAACTTGGGCCTTGTACTTCTCCCGCTCGGTGCGCTCCGTGGTCGCCCTCTTCTCGGCCTCGACCAGCGCTTGCTTAAGGGTTGCCACCTCAGACGGGGCCCCTACAATAGCCACGATAATCCTGTCATTTTTTGTAATTGCACCTTTTATATATATTTAAACAAGGTATTTCTTACCTTCATTGTCCTCGAGCTGCTTCTTGGCACGCCCGAGCTCTTGCTCGGACCGCTCGAGGTTCTGCTTTAGCGTGTCCACTTACGCAGTCAGTGCGGTGGACGCAAGCAAAGAAGCCTGCATACGCATATTGACTCCTTTTTGTTAGACTCCTGCGAATTTTATTTGATCCTCAATTCGGCTTTTCTTCCCGAACGCCAAACAAAGCATCAGGGGCTACTGTCTATGCGGTAATATTATTTACACATTCTTTACTTACCTCAAAGCCTGTTAAAAGGCTAGTACAAGCTTCAGTCAGTCCGCTCTAGGCGGACTGAACCTTCCGGACCACCGCACTCATAATGGTGCGGCGCTCCTCGTCGATGGAGGCGCCTTGGAGCGCCTCCAACAGATTGTCCGGTGCCTCCGGTTGGACGGGGGTCACCGACACAGTGGGCTTGCTCCTCTTGGAAGGAGGTCGCCTGCCGGACTCTGGAACCTTTGAAGGTTCTGGAGCGGTGTCCGGCCTTGAGCCGGACTTGGAGCCCTGGGGGGTTTTACCCCCTTTACTCCTGGAGTCCGGGAGGTCGCCTTGCGGCGCCTCTAGGACCACCTCCTCCCGGCTTGGAACCTGTTGAGACAACACTTCGGCGTCGTCCGCAGGGCGGGGGGAGGAAGCCGTCGGAAGCGAATTCACATCCGACGAGTCCAGTGAACCGCTCGACGATGCGTCGAGTCGGTCTTTGGGTGGACTGCATAATCATATTCGACATAAGGGTAAGCTGTGCCATAAAGGAATACTATGAATTACTCTGGTATCCGGATACTTACGATTTCGCCAGGGGCTTGGCCCTGAGCGGCCACTCCTCTCCGCCATCGTCGGCGTCGGTGGAGTAGTCCGGAGGAAGGGTTTTCCCCTTCTTGGACCCCCCGGCCTCCCCGGAGAGGGCGGCCTTCCTTTTCTCTCCTCCCGCTAGAGGGGGAGAGGTCTCTTCTTCTTCCTCCTCGTCTTCACGGGAGGAATGCGCCTTGGAGCTGTCGGGTGATGAATCCGACACCTCCTGGTGCCGGGCCCTCTTTCGAGTCCCCGTGGCCTTCTTCGTGGCCTTCTTCTCCGGCACCACATAGGGTGCCGGAACCAGCAGCTTCGCCAAGCGGGCATCGGCTGGGTCTTCGGGCAAAGGAGCTGGAAAGTTGATCTGTCCGGACTGCGCCTGCCAAGCCTGTCAAAGGTAAGGGAGCTCAGATCCCGCATAGATTCAAACTATGGAAAACAAATACCCTGTAAAAGGTACAAACAACTTACCGCGCTAGCATGACGCTGCGCGCTGAATCCGCGATCCTCGGTAGCGGATGCGGGAGCCTCGGCACCCTTGAAGAGCACCTTCCAGGCATCTTCGTACGTCGTGTCGAAGAGCCTGTTCAGAGTTCGGTGCTGCGCCAGATTGAACTCCCACAGATTGAAGGCCTGTTGTTGACACGGGAGGATCAGGCGGATAAGCATAACCTGGACTACGTTGACAAGCCTAAGCTGCTTGTCCACCAGGGATTGGAGGCATGTTTGCAGTCCAGTCACCTCTCCTTTTCTGCCCCACGACAGGCCCATCTCTTTCCAGGACGTGAGCCGCGTTGGGGGTCCGGACCGAAACTCGGGGGCTGTGATCCACTCAGGGTCGCGTGGCTCGGTGATGTAAAACCACCCCGATTGCCACGCCTTCAGGGTCTCCACAAAGGAGCCCTCGAGCCATAAGACATTGGGCATCTTGCCCACCATGGCGCCTCCGCACTCCGCCTGGTTGCCGCGCACCACCTTCGGCTTGACGTTGAAAGTCTTGAGCCACAGGCCGAAATGGGGGCGGATGCAGAGGAAAGCCTCGCACACGATGATAAACGCCGAGATGTTGAGGACAAAGTTCGGGGCCAGATCGTGGAAATCCAGGCCATAGTAGAACATGAGCCCCTGGACAAATGGGTGAAGAGGGAAGCCTAGTCCGTGGAGGAAATGGGGGAGGAACACCACCCTCTCATGGGGCCCCGGGGTGGGGATGAGCTGCCCCTTTTTGGGAAGCCGATACGCAATGTTGTTAGACAAGTATCCAGCCTTCCTCAGTTTTTTGATGTGTCCCTCCGTAACAGAGGAGACCATCCACTTGCCTCCCGCTCTGGACATGGCTGGAGAAGGTTGAGGTGGGAGTGCGGACTTGGGCACTGGAGCTCGAGTGCGTGAGAATGGATAGGCAAAGGAGGAAGAAGGCATAGGTGCAAAGGCGGATCCTTATCCCCTTATATGGGTGGACGCAACTATGTGTCCCCACCAGCCTGGTAAAACTCGCTTATCTCCAAGCGCCGTAATCAATGGTGCGGTTGGGTTACCCACGCCCATATTGATGAGAATCCCGGAATAAGGGGACACGATCTCTGCTTTGACAAGACGTGCCAAGGAAACCGCCTCGCATGATGCGCTGAGGTGGGATAATGAAACGACTCGGATAAAGGCTTGGTCATGGTGTGTCACACTACGGAATGCGTCAGCAGATTAGATTTGTGTAAATATTATTCTCTCTATGGCAATATGTGGAAACTTATTTTGCAGAGCCGGATACTATCTTTGTGTTCAAAATCTTCTATGAAGTACTTGGAGGAGGAACCCTCCTTGCAATGCCGAAGACAATCTCCGCGCCGGACTCGTCGTCATTGAAGCCTGCTTCAGGGGCTACTGAGGGAGTCCTGGATTAGTGGGTGTTCGGATAGCCGGACTATACCTTCAGCCGGACTCCTGAACTATGAAGACACAAGATTGAAGACTTCGTCCCGTGTCCGTAAGGGACTTTCCTTGGCGTGGAAGGCAAGCTTGGCGATACGGATATGCAGATCTCCTACCATTGTAACCGACTTTGTGTAACCCTAACCCTCTCCGGTGTCTATATAAACCGGAGGGTTTTAGTATGTAGGACAACATACACAATAACAATCATACCATAGGCTAGCTTCTAGGGTTTAGCCTCTCTGATCTCGTGGTAGATCTACTCTTGTACTACCCATATCATCAATATTAATCAAGCAGGACGTAGGGTTTTACCTCCATCGAGAGGGCCCGAACCTGGGTAAAACTTCGTGTCCCTTGCCTCCTGTTACCATCCGGCCTAGACGCACAGTTCGGGACCCCCTACCCGAGATCCGCCGGTTTTGACACCGACAGCTAGCCATATACTCCGCTCCTGGTGAGCTTACAAGCATAGGTGTTCTAAGAACTTTGGTGGGCAGATTATACTTATCCACAAATCTCATTGATATGTATGAATGCGATGCACCAGTATCAAAAAGAACGAGTGCAGTAAATGACTTAACCAAAAACTTACCGATTACTTCATGCATCCGGCTGCTCTTCAACCTCCTCCACGCTAATGTGGTTCACCTGTCCCTAGTTGAAAGGGTTCGGCTTCCTCCCAGAGCTTCCATTGCCATTTACATTCTAGGATTCAGGAAATTCATTGGCATAATGTCCGGTCTTCTGGCACTTAAAGCAAGTGACTTGGCTCAGGTCTCTCTTGGCTGGGGTTGATGGGTTGGTGCGATTCTGGACATTGCTTCCTCCATTCCCATTACCATTCTTGGTGTCGTTATGATTGTGCGAGCTACCTCCTCCATGGGTATGCTGAAAATGTTCTCGGTCTAGGGGTAAAACGTGGCTTCTGCTGAGCTCCAGAATTTTACTTCCCTTGTCCATACTTCCTCTTGCGGTTCTCAATTTGCTGCTGCTTGCCTTCAATCATAAGAGCACGGTCTACCAACTCCTGGTAGTTGTTGAAGGTTGCGACCATCAACTGCATGCTCAACTCATCATTCAGTCCTTCCAGAAACTTCTCCTACTTAGCTGCATTCGTAGCAATGTCATCTGTGGCATAACGTGCTAGCTTACTAAAGTCCTCCACATACTGGCCAACTGTCCTTCCTCCTTGGCGCAAGTTGCGAAACTCTCGCTTCTTCATGGCCATAGCTCCTACTGAAACATGGGCAGTACGGAAAGCCTGCTGAAACTGGTCCCACGTGACAGTGTCGATAGGGAAAGTGGCTGTGAAATTCTCCCACCATGATGCTGCGGGTCGTTCAAGCTGATGTGTGGCAAACTTCACCTTTTCTGCATCTATGCATCCTGCCGTGGTCAACTCCCTAGCTGTCTTGCAGAGCCAATCATCTGCTACTATCGGCTCGGTGCTACTGTAAAACACCGGCGGATTCAGCCTAAGAAAACGGGCTAGTGATCAATATGTAGTGGTGGTGGTGGTGGGTTGTTGTTGTTGTTCCCCTGATTCTGATTCTGAACTAGCAACTGCATTAATGTGTTCTGCTGCTGGATCAACTGAGTGAGCTCCGGTGGGAAGGTAAATCCGGGGTCACGTCTCGGAGGCATCTGAGGGTTTAGAAAAGATGAGATTTAAGAATAGAGAGGGGTCTAGAGAGAAAACACTACCCATATGCACATGAGGCAAAAGCAAACAATTCACTTCATTCAATCAAACAAGGGCATACAATCGATCTAACTATCGCAAAAGTGCTCGGACTACTATATTTACATGGTGGACTACTACTACTATTGGGGTGGTCTATAGAAATATTCTTCGGTTGCAGACTCCATGATATCTGCTCCTACTTCATCAACATAGTCATCATCGCTATCATCTGGATCCGAGTCGGTGTCATCGATGATGATGTAGTCTTCCGGGCGAATCTCCTTGGGTTCTTCATCTTCTTCTACTGGTGTAGGGCCTCCCATAAATATTCCGATCTTCTTGATCAGATCATCATTCTTCCCTACTAATACTTCGATTTCCTCTTCATAATCTTCATGTGTAGCCTTGAGTTCTTTCTCTAGTTCCTTGATTCTTGTCCTCGCCTTCTTCAGATCTATCATGTCGGCGCACATCTGGTTCTCCTGACGTCGAATGTGCTGGTTTAACTCCTGGATAAAAGATGCAGTTGATCTATCCTTCCTGGTGCTGATCATCTCCCAGTGCTCATCTTGGCGCCCACAAATCTGGTAGATAGTATCCTTGAGATCATTGCGGTAAACTTCTCCAATACGTCCCATGGCGGTGTGAGCTGCCATGCTCTTTCCTAGACTCCAGGTTGGTGCATCAAAGGAAAACTCTACGGGCTCAGTGACTGGCATGAACATCCTTCCTGGAAATTGAACTTGAATCATCCAGCGCTCTTCTTCCGGTAAAGTGGCGTTGTAGGTCCCGGTGAAGCTTGGTACTCCTATGTTCAGGTATCTAGTGACTTCTTTCAAGTGACGTCCAAAGGGTGTATCTTCATCTGGTTGCGTGAACTTGTTCTTTGCATCCGCCATCCTAAAAGAGCAGAAAAGATGAGAAGTCAGAATGAGAAGAGAGTGAGTAGTGATCTATGTCTTTTAGCTTAGTGGTCATGTCCTACAGTCAGCGTGTGCTGTGATACCATCTTGTAGCGACCAGACCTCAAACGGTCCAATCTCTGTGCTCAGGTGTCATCCCTGGATCAGTAATGCTGACACCACATAATACTTGAAGGATTTATAATAGAGTAGCAATCACACACTTATTACATCGAGTGTCTCAAAAGAGAGCTTATTACAATTAATATGGCTTAAGTCCATCTAATAACGATAACAGCGGAAGGCTTGGAAGATAAGTGAGTCCATCAACTCCAACGGCATCACTGAGTATAGAACCACGACCTAAAAGCACCTTAATCGTCATCTGAATAGTCTGCAACATTAACGTTGCAGCCCGAAACGGGTCAGCACATGGAATATGCTGGCAATGTAACACATAGAGAGCAATCAAAGAAATAGGCTATACTACATGCATATTTGGCTGGTGGAAAGCTCTATGGTTACAGTTTTGCGTAAAGCCAATTTTTCCCTACTGCAAAGGAATAAATTTTATTTAACTATCATGGTAGTTGTTAAAAATTGAGAATGGCTGACAGCATTCTCAATCCCAATTAAGCATCATCAAAAACCCAACAAAATTAATTTCAGAGTAACATGATGAGATTCACATGATAATCCAGGCACTAGATACTCAAGATGTCCATAACTGGGGACACGGCTAACCATGATTAGTTTATACACTCTGCAGAGGTTTGCACACTTTTCCCCACAAGACTCGATCTCCTCCGTTGGGATTCTTGCACTACATGTTGTTTGAGAAACGGATGACCGAGACATAGTCTTTCAGAAGCGCTAGCACCTTACGATCGGGTAGACCGTTACACCTACTTTCCCCTACATCTGCTAGTCTACCACTGTAAGAGTTCGCACGACTTACTCAACTATGCTAGAGCCCATAGTAACTTGTGGCTGCACACGGAAGTTTCTAGCATGAATAATCTCATGATCCCTTTGGGCCTGGGTGGCGGTCCAAAAGAAAACAGGCAATCACTGGAATACCCAGGTGCCTCAATCCACCCAGATGTGTATTTAAGTTGCCACCTTAGATAAACCTTTTAATTTAACAATCTCACATATGTCATGGATTTCACTCACCCAATCCACGTCTACTAGCATAGCATGGCATAATAAGCAAACATAGAAGTAACTCCCAAAGGTTTGATAATAACAGGTAATAGGTACTACATCAACTACTTCCCAAACCCACAATTTAATTAGATCCTAATCATGCAATGTGTGGGGTTGATCTAATGCAATAAAACTGGGTAATTGGAAGTATGATCAAAGTGTTACTTGCCTTGCTGATGATCTGCGAAACATAGCGATTCGAAGTAGCAAGCGGCGCACTCCGGGTACTCTATCACAAACAAACAAGCATACAATAATTACTCAAATAATGCACAGGTAAAACTCAAATAAGAGATCTAACAAAAAGTTCAACTTAAGAACTCCAGTTGGCAAAAAGAATCAAATCGAACGAAGCAACGAAAGACAAACGGAAAAAGAAACAAGCTTCATTTACTATTATGGATCTAGGGCAATTTTTACAGTGGCCAAAACTTGTTTGAGTTGGTTAAACGGAAAGAGGGTTTCGAGACGAAACTCCAGGCGCTTGAATCGCCTGATTCCGATAAACGAGCGAAAAATTGTACTAGAACGAAAAACGGATCAGGAATCGCGATCAGAAAAATTGCGGATTTAATCCGAGAAAAAGAAAACGATGAACAGATTAAAGAACGGACGTTCGTTAACTGGATCTAAACGAAGAATGCGTTCGTTAAAACGTACGAACGAGCGAACACTCGCTAAATAACTAAACCGAAAGAAAAAAATCGATCTATCTAAAAAATGAATCTAAAAGAACCGAAAAAAACTGGTGAAAACCTAACGGTTTTCTAAAAAAATGGTGGCTCGACCTTGTCCGCGGCGAACTCCGGCGGCGGGGCGGCGGCGGCGGCTACAGGCGGCGGCGGCTAGGGTTTGGGCGCGGGGCGCGGCATGGCTGGGTTGGCTGAGGCGGCCCGGGGCGCGGCTATTTAAAGCCCCAACCAGGCGGAGTCTTGGCCGGTTACGGCCCAAAGTCGGTTCGGATTTTTTTTAAAAAGTTACGCTGAGAAAAAAAGGAATACTAAACGAACACCAAAAATCCTGAAATAAATTTTCCCCGGCTTCTAAAATCAAGCCGCACAGGATGAACATTTATTTGGGGCCTAAATGCAATTTTGAAAAATGTGCATTTTTCCTAAATTGAAATAAAATAGCAAATAAAACCAAAATAAATCCTCAATATTTCTGTATTTTGGGAAAGTCATTTTATTCCCTCTCATAGTTTTGTAATAGAAATAATTGAAGATAAAATAAATAAAATCAAATGATCCTATTTTCAAAATTTGAGAAAACTCAAATATGAAAATAACAAAATCCCCAACTCTCTCAGAGGGTCCTTGAGTTGCGTAGAATTTCTAGGATCAACCAAAATGCAATAAAATATGATATGCAAAGATGATATAGTGTATAACATTCCAAGTTGAAAATTTGGGATGTTACAATGCAAGATGCAACCTACATCACAGTCCCAAGTTAAATGTGTCTTATGGGTAAGTGATCATTGCATGTATAAGTTGTAAGCTACACAGATGCAATTCAAAGCAATACAAACTAGACATCATACGGAGAACGCAACCACATATAATAGTTCCAAGTTAGAGCAAGTACCTATGGTGGTGGAGTAGGGGAGATGTGCTCATCATGTACACACATGTTCTAGAAATAGGAACACGTGTCATATTCACAGGCATTATGTGTAAAGTAAGAAGATGCAATTCAACAAAGTTAGAAGCAATACAAGCTAGAAATCATATGCAACATGCAAGCACATATAATAGTGCCAAGTTAGAGAAACCACCTGTGATGGTGGAGTACGGGAGATGTGCTCATCATCTGCACAGCTACGTTGACTGTCCAGCCCTGTGTTGTCTTGCGAATCTTGTTGGGAGGATGGCAGAGTAGAATCTGTAGAGATCCCCTGTTTGAGTTGCTCTGAAAGACCACCATCATCCACTGCCGGACTAATTTCCTTCAGCCGTATTGATTTTGCATTATGAAGTCAAACCGATAAGAAAAAGGAATAAAATTAGAAGCACTACAAGCTAGACACCATATGAAAGATGCAACCAATATCACTCTGCCAAGTTCAAACTGTATGGCGTTTCAACAAATTAGAAGCAATACATGCTAGAAATCATATGCAAGACACAACTGATATCACAGGGGCGACTTAAAGATGCCTTATCATAAGTGACTGATGTGGGATACGCAAGAACAGTAGTCTGATACAAGAATATCGTGTGGTCAGATATAGAATGTTCTAGAAACAGGAACATATGTCGTATTCACAGGCATTATGTGTAAAGTAAGAAGATGCAATTCAACAAAGTTAGAAGCAATACTCCCTCCATTTCTGTTTACTCCACATATAAGATTTTGTCAAAGTTAAACTACACAAAGTTTGAACAAATTTATATAAAAAATATGAACATCTACAATACTAAAACTATATAGTATGAACATACGTTTCATGGTGCATCTGATAATATTGATTTCATATTTTGAATGTTTATATTTTTTAATATAAAGTTAGTTAAAATCTACAAAGCTTGACTTTGACCAAACCTTATATGCAGACTAAAAATAAACGGAGGGAGTACAAGCTAGACATCATACGCAACATGCAACCACATATACAAGCACTTGTGATGGTGGAGTAGGGGAGATGTGCTCATCATCTAAACAGCTACGTTGACTGTCTAGCCTTGCGTTGTCTTGCGAATCTTGTTGGGAGGATGGCGGAGTAGAATCTGTAGAGAACCTCCGTTTCAGTTGCTCGGAAGGACCACCATCATCCAATGCCTTGCCAATTTCCTTCAGCTTTATTGATTTTGCATTGTGAGGTCAAACCGACAAGAAAAAGGAATATAATTCGCTCTTCAGAACTCATTCATGCATGATACTGACGAACACTACTCTGATGAAAGGCAAAGTCATGATACGAGGATGGAATATGTACGAAAAAATGGATGGCTTGACATATTCACACCTATGATGTGGTAAGTAGAAGGCACTTCAACAAATTAGAAGCACTGCAAACTAGACACCATATGAAAGGTGCAATCAATATCACTCTGCCAAGTTAAAACTGTCTCGTCATAGGTGGCGTTCATCAAACTAGAAGCAATACATGCTAGAAATCATATTCAAGACGCAAACCAATATCACACTGCCAACTTAAAGGTGTCCCATCATAAGTGACAGATGCAGGATACACAAGAAGAGTAGTTTCATGTAAGAACATGGTGTGATAGACAGATATAGTATGTACCAAAAACATGAAAGCGTGTCATATTCACATGTATCATGTGTAAGCTAAGCAGATGCAATTTACACTAATTAGGAGTAATACAAGCTAGACACCATATGCAACATGCAACCAGATATCACACTGCCAAGTTAGAGCAAGCACCTTGGATGGTGGAGTAGGGGAGCGGAGACTTGGACCTTGTAATGCACTATCAGTACAAGCAGAATCGGTACAGATGCTCCGTTTACGTTGCTGCAGAGGACCACCATCATCGCCTTCCTTACTCTTTTCCTTCCTCTTTCTTGATTTTGCCTTGTCAAGTCAAATCCACAAGAAAACGGAATACAATTTGCTCTTCAGAACTCACTGATGCATGATACTGACGAACACTACTTTCATGTAAGGCAGCTGCATGATAGGAGGATGAAATATGTATGAAAAATAGGACGGTGTGACATATTGACATGTATGATGTATAAAGTGTAAACTAAGCACAAGGTGCTTGAACTTGTTAGAATCAATGCAATCTAGAAACCATATGAAAGATGAAACCAATATCACTCTGCCAAATTAAAAAGGGTGCCCTAACAAATGTATTTGACCAAATTAGAAGCAATACATGGCAACATGCTAGAAATAATATGCAATATGAAACGAATAAAGGTGACTCATCGTAAGTGATTGATGCAAGATACAGAAGATAGGTAATTTCATGTAAGAACAAGGTTAACACATAGATGTAGTGTGTACCAAAAATAGGAAGGCATGTCATATTCATAGGTATAATGTGTAAACTAAGAAGATGCAATTTACCCTAATTAGAAGGATTACAAGCTAGACACCGTATGCAACATGCAACCACATATCACACTGCGAAGTTAGAGCAAGCACATGTGATGGTGGTGTGGGGGAATTGCGGTCATCAACTAGACAGCTACGTTGACTATCTTCATTTAGCCTTGCTGTTTCTTGAGAATCATGTGGGGAGGATGACACTGCACTCTTTAAACGAGTATGGCGTCTCACAGTAACCCACTGGGGTGACTATCTCATCATAAGTGATTGACGAGGGATACAAAAGAGCATTAGTTTGATGTACGAATATGGTTAATAGACATATGTAGTATGTATCAAAAACAGGAAGGCATGTCATTATCAAAGGTATAATGTGTAAAGTAAGTAGATGCAATTTAACCAAATTGGGAACAATACAAGCTAGACACCATATGAAACATCCAACCACATTTGACAGCACGAAGTTAAAGCAAGCACCTGGGATGGTTGTGTGTGGCAATTGAGATCATCAACTATGGAGCTACGTTTACTGTCTCCAACTGCTGAAACTGCACCCTTTAGAGCGCTGAAATGCTTAGTCCTTATCTTCGAATTACACTGGAGCGACTTCTGTCTTTTCTTTTCTACATTCATCAACACTGCGTCAGAGTCTGAAATACCCATGCATAAAAAAACAATAGTGTGAGTATGGGTGAAGTGTGTGCACAATTAGTACAGTGTAAAGGTAGCAGATAGCAGGTCGGTGAGAAATAAATGACGGGAGACAAATGATAGCCCTACAACATGCATGGCACACTAAATTACTACAGGATTCTATGCAAGTAATAGTCGACTGTAAACAAATAGGCCAGTCCATTTTTTCTGCACTGTCCGATGTACAAAGAACGGCCAGATCGCCTTCATCTACCTCCAGCCAGTCAATGTTGACGATCTTCCTCGAAATGCTAGCGACCACCGGCCCAGTCCCCTGCCTGCGCCCTCCCTTCGACCTCACTGCACCGCTGTGCTTGGCACCGCCCCGACCATCCATTCAAGCCCCGCCGACCTCCAGATCGGGCGCAAGCAGCTCCTGCGCCCCACACCCCTATGATAGACACCGATGCGCCGCTTCCCCGGCGAACAGGCGGACTAGGTGCTCCGCGCGCTTAAGCGGGTGCTGCTTCTTTTAATTGCGGTTCGACTGACCCTGAGTTGAAATCCAGGCGGCCTACTGACCTCTAGCAAAGGTGAAATAGTAAAGGGAGGAAACCTTGTGCATTTAGTATCACGAGGAAGATGAAGTAAGAAGCGCTCAACTAGTTTCTTTCGTGGGATGAATACGGTGTGAGTAGAGACGTAAGGTTTGCACGAATAAGGGAAGATGAGTACCTCTTTCTGCTGGTAGTGATGTGTCCTCCTTCTATTTTTCCAACGATCTTCTTGTGGTTCACTGGAAACAAGAATTTGTGGAGGACGGTGGAGCCTTGGACAAACCCATGGCCAAGTTGTTGAGTGTGGTGCGGTGGCCGTCTGTCGGCGGCGGGGAACCAGATCCGAGGCGACGAATGACGGCGTAGCGGGAACAACGCCGGTGCGGTGGACGGTTGCGACAGTGGAGCGGCAGTAGTGAGGCGCAGGACGGCGTGGTCGGAGTGGTTCTGGTACGGCACACATCGGCGTCGGCATCGTGGAGGCAACTGTACCTCGGCTTCATCTGCTAAGTCCTTGAGGGCGTTGCAGTTGCGGTTGCGTTGGATGACGACATCGGGGTACCGGCTCCGGCATAATGGAGGAGGGCGGCGGTGGATTGGGTGCTATGGGGTGGAGGACGGAGGAGGCTGGGGTTTCGCGGCTGGTGGAGAGGGCGTTTTGGCGCCCACAGAGTATGAATGGGGGAAACGGAGGGAGGCGGGGAACTAAGGGGAACAATGTTTCGGTTTGCGACGCGCTTGTTTGAAATTTGGGGAAAGTTACAAACTTTGCCCCCATCTAAAATTTCAGACATATTGCGGGTTGGGGGTAGGACAGTAATCTCAGGTGTCCCAAATGTGGGCGGGATAGATTTCGGCCGAGCGCATGGGTGTTTAGGCACCCACGACGTATGAATGCTTCTCGGAGGCGGTTGAGACTGGCGTCTTGGTGAAGTTACAAACCTACCCCGGTTTAGACCTTTGGACATTGGGTCGATAGGCTACATGGGCCAGAGTCGGGGCAGTAATTTCCTACCAACAAACATTAGTCTCGCACGGTTTCGGGTGACCAGAGGCCTATTTGGCACTTCGTTCAATATTTGGAAGCAGAAGCATTAACGTTTTCGGTTCTCTTGAATAGAACTTTCAGGATTTGTCAAACTTCACTAATCTTTACTCTTGAAAATCCTAAAGCTACGATTATTTTGGAATGGAGGGGGTACATTTGAATATACATTGTACATGAGTATATATTAAAAAATGTGCAACTTACCTCAGTTCATGCATGGTTCCAGATATAATCTCCTTGGTTGCAAAAAAAAGTTAGACATGCGTATGAATATATATAGCATGTTCAAACGCACAACAAAGATTGATGCCCCCTTTTACATCTGATTTACAAATGCCATTATCTCGGGTTCAAATAGATGAATACACTTTCTATGAATTCGAATATTCGAAACCCCCTTTATGTTGAATTCGACATGTATTCTATTTCGTAGCTAGCAATTTGGAATGTATCCATGCAAGTGAAAAATATATAAAGTGCTTCACACTAACAACATGGAGTGCACTAATTAATGTTTATATATGAATTGCAAAAGCATCCACTGCCTGTATTTCAAACCACTCTCACTCTATGGATCGATAATATGAAATAAACGCATGCACATGCTAGAATTCAATAGAGTATGGGTGTCTGATAGACCAATTTTCGTCCATACGCAGTTTGCAAAATTCATGATCTCATCCAAAAATAATAATGCCATTTATATTTTAATTTAGTGCGTAGACCCGCCTTTTACACGTAGATGCACTATGCCTCGGCCCGTTCTCACAAATGCGCTATATCTCTCTCTATCTACCGCATAAGTGCACACACTTTATATGCATCGGTATTTCTCTTTCACACATGCTCGCAATCTCTCTCGGGGTGTCGGGGAGTCTCACGCACATGCTCTCTCTATATCTCTCTCCCCCCTTTCTGACTACTATGTACCACTCTTTTCACTAATCTCAGTTGGAAAACACTATTTCTCTCACATGCATATATACACACGCACGGTCTCTACTAGCCCTCTATATAGACATATATGTGCCTACATGTCTCCCGCACACACATTATCTTTAGGCCTCTCTCGCACACATTGCCCCCCCAGACACACCTCTCTATTAGACTACCCACAGTAGGAGTAACATTGGTAGTAACATCACACATATCTAGGTTAAATAGATGATGTGGCATGTAATAAATGAAGAAAGAGATGAAAGTGGTAACATAGCTAGTTACTACTAGTATGAGTAACATCACACATATCAAGGCAAGATGTGTCTATAACCTAATAAATGAAGCGCTCTATGTTACCACGCATATGTTACTTCCCACTATAGAGGTAGTAACATGGGCATGTTACTAGTCTATATTACTACCCATTGTGGCTAGTCTTAGTAGTTGACAGATATGATTCCATCATATCATTCGGTAGGATATCCCTGACTGTTAGGCTGGATGGTAATACGAGGCAAAGTTTTACCCTAGTTCGGACCCTTGCAGTTGAGGAAAAAGCCTACTCCTGGTACTGTATATTAGTGATAGGGGTGTGTACAAAGTACACGTGAATACCAGGCATTGTGTGTGTGTATACTATCGACGAACTAGCCCCCAAGCTTCTATAACATACTGGGGGCCTAGGGTTACAAATCATATATAGTCGGCTTATCACTAGTGGGGACAGAGTCCTCCGCGACCCTGGTAGCTAGCTTCGTGTTGTATGCCGAGTCCTCCACATGGGTCTTTGTATAACGCGTCTCGGTCCAACCTATGTGGCACAGGATGGAACCGACCCATGATTCCTCATGTTGACCCACCACAACTAGAAATGATGTGCCCACTACACCACACATGCAATCGGCCACTAAGAAAATAAGCATATACAATAGTACAATGTTATATATTAAAGTTAATTGCATGGTGCATCCAAAAATATTTGTTCTGTATTGTGAATGTTTATATATTCTCCTAAAATATTAGTCACGGGAAAGAGAAACGAAGGGCATATCTCTCCTTGTCTCCACCGGACACCCCCTCTTTCTACACGACTTTCACATACGCACACAAACTATCTCTCGGCCCTCTAAAAGTATGCATGCCCACGACACATTCACACGTGACGGTCATTGGACTTCAGAAAAAGGTCATTACGGTCACCGTATACACTCTCGTGGTGATCATATGGTATCTAGCTCACGATACCTCTTCGTTTTTTCTTGATGACACTGACGGAATTTGCATTTGATGCATGCTCCATATTTTGTTGCCGACACTTACAGTCATTGTATTTGAAGCGAAAGCACGATATGGTCACTAGACTTCAGAATAAGCTCATCATGGTCACCACATACATTTTGTCGTGCTAACCAACATGTGGTTTGATGGTTAGGAGGACAGTGGTTTCTCGAGCCCCCCAGGGTTAAAGTCCCAGTGCTCGCATTTATCCTAGGTTAATTTCAGTATTTTCCGGTGATGTGCGTTCAGTGGGAGGAGACGTTCCACTCGACTACGAGGCACCTATGGTGACTTCGTAAAATCTCATGATCATATGCTGGCTTACTCTCTCGAAGGTGCTCATAGGGGTAGGGTCTGCATGTGTGCGCTTATAGCGGTGAGTGCTTGCGCGTATATATATGAGCCCTTGCATCTGTACCTTGTTAAAAAATACATGTCATGATTATATGGTCACTGGCTCACCCGTACAACTCCATATTTTGTTGATGACACAATCAATTGACCAGTCTAACGTTCCACGTGGCACAACTAGTGTTGCACCATCGGGGCACGTAACCGTGGGGCCCACCTATCAGCCCATATTGAAAGAAAGAAATGGTAGTTTGAGTCTGTACTGTGTTAATAAAATACACGGTCACTTGCTCACCATACAGCTCCATAATTTGTTGATGACACGATCAATTGACCAGCCAAATGGTCCACATTCAGTAGTGCACATTACCATAGGGCCCACACGTCAGCGTGTATATGAAAGCCAGAAATGGTAATAAGTTAGTGGTCGGTGGGTACTCGAAGTCGTGAGACCTCTGGTTGGCAGTCACCAGCAGTCGGGGGGGGGGGCGTTGATTGGGCGGTGGGGTGGGGATCGCCAGAGAAAAAGCTCGGCATGCGGGGGGGGGGAGCTAGAGGGATGGCCGGTGTGGCGGAGGATCGGTGGTGGGGAGTGGTTTTGGGGCGGCGTGGCCGGTGGTGGCTGGCGGCTCAGGTGGGTGGAGTTTCATTTCGCATCCAACGGCTGGAAAATCTAATGACCAGAGATGAAGAAGTTAGTCGACTGACGTGTAGCCTCACCCCGCATGTACACATGCACGCACGCAAGACACGCACACATGCAGGCGCGCAACACTGACACGTACACATAATGAACACACGCACGCATGCAGGCATGCAACACTGACACGTACACATGCACTCACGAACACATGCACGTACGCATACATGCATGCAACACTGAAACGTACCCTTGCACGCACGCAACACTCGCACGCCTGCATGCACACAGCACACGACGCAAGCCACATTCTCAACATATACGTGCATGCACCCTTTGTTAAGGACATGGATTGTTACGGATATTAATCAATCTTATCTGTGATAAGCAGAACAATGATGTTTGCAACGGTCTTTATGAATCACAACGTATCAAACGGGCTATCAACATAGTAGGCTTATCTACATGAAAAGGATGACGTCACACTCAATGAACAATCATCTCTACTCCTATAAAAATGTGAGTTGGTGATGATGGTATGTCTGCCTTCGGGCTATATGTACCATCTGATTCGAAATCTAAGGTTGTTGAGACTAAGACGTATTGTGCCCAACCAACCGCCAAATCACGAATAGTCTAGAGGTTTCTTCTTCTCTGGGGAAACAGATTATTCTAGAACCCCTCCAAATTCCTCGCTCCCTCCCCTCTCTTTCCCCACGAGGGCTTGATTTGAGTTGGGCCAGTGTCACATCTCTTGTATAGCTATAGCTAGGGTCTCAATAAGTCGTACGTATTTAGCATTGAGATTTCCCTTGGAGTTGAGTTGATTTTTTTTGTTTGCCTACATATACTACAGACCCTCTAATTTTTTTCTTTGTCATAATCGACAGATGGTTATATACACTACATACAGTTTTTAGGTAGAATATGAAGGGAGAGCTCGAGGGCTAATATTGTTGGCACAGACGTTTTGAGCGAACAACTAAAAGAAGGGTCTAAAATATTGATTCTCTTTATGGTGGCATTGTATGCAGATTCTTGTAGCGGTTAATGGGGTGCGGACTGGAGGTGGATCATGTGCTAACTAAAAGCTGGTTGGGGTCGTCACAATTGCCAAATGTGTGTGGATGGATTTTTTTATTTCCGGCATGCTTTCTATCATCTCAATGTGGATTATGGAACAACAATGAGAAAGTTGAGTAGGGAGAACAACAAGTCTTCTGCAAGGTGAGGCTTGAACGAGGGGGTTGATCAGTCGGAAACCATAGGTTTGATTTTTTATTCAATGTGTCAACAATATGGCATCACTTTGATTGATGTCTTGTCTTTTACTATTTAGTAGGCTACTTAAGTAAACAAATCTCACCCGATCTTTTGGGATTCCGTAGCGTAGCACGGGCATCATACTAGTCGGTTTATGAAATGCCTACTTCTGACCACCCTGGCCCACCAAAGGTTCCTCTGCTGTGCGCTGCCTGCGTTGGGTCACTGACATGCAGGCCATGTACCCAAAGAGCCCACACGTCAGTGGAAGAACGGCGCGGTGTCCTACGTCAGAGTCGAGGGCGCCACTCGCTGCACGCCCGGCTGAACATGCCTCCTTGCCGCATTCAAACGCCTCCATGAAACCCGCCCGTATGGAAGCCGAGAAACCCACTCTGGACACACATCCGGCATTAAACGCAACACCGGCCGAGCTCCTCCCGTCCGCCGTCTATTTAATCTCCTATTTAAACAAGGCCAAACGCCTGCCAAGAATCGCACACCTCTGCCGCTCCCCTATCTCCTCCTTCACCATTTTGTCCACTCTTACAATGGCTTACAAAGAGTAGTTATTCCGCACAAGACATTTGTGTAGGTTTGTATCTCGCACACACACCCACATAGGTGGGGGACGTGCACGAAGAGAAGAGGTGCACGCACAGCGCACATACTCCCGTCTCTTTCCCAACCACACCTGTGCGGGTACACGGTGGAGCTCATTTCTGTACGAAAAGGCAGCCCACGTGGTAATTTGATCGTGTACTAGTTGTCCACTTGGTGGAGAGAGGATCGTCTACCACTTGTGAACAAACAAATTGCGACTTGACGCATTATGTTAAAAAAGAGGCAAACCATGTGGGTCCTACCTTAGAGGCAAGGCTCTATACACTGGAGTACTTTTGATGTGTCCCGTCAACTCGTAGAACGAGGAGAATCTTGCTTAGTACGCCGTCTCCCCCACCCACTGGCACGGTGGCTCGCAGGATGAGGTGAAGCTTGCTTACTAGTATTAGTACTGTGCGCCTTACGCCCGCTCCCTCGCCCACCCGCGCGGTGGCTTGCAGGACGAGGAGACAATTTTACTACTCCCTCCGTTTACTCCTCGTCCCTACTACCTTGGTTAGAGAGATTATCATATTGTTTGGAATATATATGTCCTTTAGTAGCCCCTCCATTTACTTATACAAGGCCATTATAAAAAATACATTTTGCATCAATACAAGGCCATAAATAGTAATCGAGACAAAAGTTACCAAGGTAGACGGTGAGTGGTCGAATTAATTTCGTACTCCTAGTTTGCACAAGTAATTAGTACGCTCATTTTTCTCAAGAAGTTATGTTTACCGAGGCATTAATTAGAACAAATGCATGAATGACCACTAAATTTCCATTAACTTCTACATGCATTGGTGAGTTTTCTCTGGACATTGCTTGCATCGGGTGATCTAACGCACCTCGAAATCCAACATGTGACGGTACTACTACTAGTAGTAGAATTGAGACTTATAAAACGAAAGAATGAATGTTGTTTTAGATGAGCCCTATAAACCCTAGTGGGTATATACTCCGTAAAATCAGATTTTTCCCAAAACTAAGTCGCTCAACCTTTATTTGCTTGTTTCCCTTCCTGCCTCCTTGCCTCGAATAGACTATGCCAAACTCCCCCGCCTTCCGCACGGGAAAAGACCTGCCCTCGCCTTTTTTAGTCCGTGTTTGTATCGATGGATCGCGCGAAGCAGTAGAAACCCAAGCCGTGTTTGTACTCCTCTGTCGATGCTCGCTTTCATGAATTCTGTACTTCCTGTCACCGACATGTGGGACATATATCAACCGGGTCGACGTGTCAAGCACCAAATAACAATGCAGAACAGCAAGGGGGACGCACCCCAGTCGTACCGCCCCAGTAGTAGTAGTAGTAATGAGCAATGAGACGTCTAATCACAATGCCGCACCTTCCGAGACGGACGAAGCAACCATTATTTCACACTTCAGTTTGCCATCATCTCAAACCACATAGTATTGCTTCTACCTCATGAGGGACACGTGCATCGCCTTGGTACATCATGACACGTGGGACCGCATGAAAGGCCATCCCCCCCACCAATTTCTCGGTAAAATCACCTCATTTTTACTACTATACTTCCTCCGTATCGGTTTACATGGCATGCACGTCGTTCTAGGTTCAGAATTTAACTGGCTATATATGTGATGAACTGTATATGTTTAGAAACTACATCTGCTTAATAATCCAATGATATACTTTTTGTGACATAGTAACTCATATTTAGTTAGTCAAATGGATGACCTAGAACTACGTGCACGACCTATAAACCGAGACGCCTAAAAAACGAGACGGAGAGGGTAGTTTAGTACGTATCTTTTTAGATCAATATAGTCGGGATTCACCAAGGAGCAAAACCAAGTGGTAGGCTGCACCTGTCGTGTTGGCATAGCAACTCAAGCAGGGTCAGTCCGCACACGAAATGGCGACACACTTAACATGACCCCTTTGGCCGACATGTGGCTCATCCACCATCTTGTTCCACGTGTGATGCACCAAATTACAGTTCGTACAAGCGGTTGGAATTGGAGGCAGCCCGGTCGTAGCGCCGCAGTAGTAGAAAATGAGCATAAAGAAAATGAGCGATGAGGGGTGAAATCACAAAGCCCCATGTTTCCCGCATGAAGTTGGATGGACAAAGCAACCATCATTTCACTCTAGGGCGCAAGAGCATAAAGAAAAGAGAAAACCAATGATGCGTGCGATAGCTACCTAGGGCACCCTAGGGTAGGGGTCTCCACTACAGATCATTTTTTAAAAGCGCCTCCACTACAAATCGGCTTCTCCTTCGTCCTCTTGAAGAAAACCAATGATGCGTGCGGCGGTAGGGTTTGTAGGAGTACTACTATGGCGTGCGGGGCTATGTCGTAGTAAATGGGAGAGGGATTGAGTTCGAGTCAATGCCTTAAATATGTGTGGGCCGCTTGGTTTTAGGGGAACGAGGCAGCATTTTGGGTTCGGGGACCAGTCGAGATATAGTACGTACAAAAAATTGTGGACGTAGGTTCGACCGAAAGGTAATGATGCATGGGCCCTGCATTTTGATATACCCGGGGCCGCTTGAAATTTGCTACTCTACTCAAAACTAGTAAGGTACACATGCATTGAACGCATGAGATTTCGAAACCAAATTATGAATAAATACCCACTATAGCATGTAAAGCTTTGAGTCATATATGCATGATGTAGATGTTCGTTTTGTTCTTATAGTTCATCTCATTCAAAATCAATAGTTTTATAAAAGTGTTAAAATTCATGCGGTGGTGCATTGTAAAGCGTAAAGTAAAAAACAAATTATGGCAATTAATTTAGAAAAAAAATCAATTATGATACGGAAGATTCTAGAACAAAGGAGAAGTGCTTGTGTTTTGAGGTTTGTGCATTATGCTTAGTTCAATCATGGAGTCTTCTAAATTGTACATGTGGCAGATCTGGTCGAATGTTGATGATATCCAACGGCCAGTAGTGCTCGGAGTTGCCATCTCTGCACTGTCGGATTAGCTTCATCCAGCGACCATCTTTCAAAGTTATTCGCACACCATATAGTTCTTGTGCCATAGTTGCATGTCATGGAAAAAAGCTACTAGTGGGTTGTACTAGCTATTTAGGAATAGAAGATGTATACATGGAAGTTGTAGGGAAAGAGATGATATGGAGTATCTCAATTCCTATGAGTAGGGATTGGAAAAGAGATGTCATTCGGTTCACATCATAGGAACTTTTCTATTGAATCTAGAGATGACTTGTATCTCAATTCCTATGAGGAGGGATTAGAAAAGAGATGTAATTTGGTTCATATCATAGGAACTTTTCTATTGAATATACGCTAATGTTTATTTTTCTTTGAAATTATGGGAGTATAGGAATCCATTCATATGAACCAATTGGCTCTAAAGCTATAGAAATGATACCATATTTATCTCCTTTGAAATATGGAGTATATGAATCTATTCCTATGAACCAATTGGCTCTAAAGGAAAAAAATCATATAAAAATCATATCATATAGAGTTCCTATGATATTTCTCCACACCAAAGGATGGTTGAAATTGCTGCAGGTGATACGGTGGTCTTTCTTTGTAGACTCCTCCCCCATCTTTATAGTTACCTCTGGAAGATGAATGAAATGATATATACAGGGTATTCTACATGTGCAATTTGGTACATGAAAACTCAGTAAAAGTTTGCAAGGTTTGAATTTTCAATAAAGCTATATGCACTGCATTTTGGAACGGAGGGAGCATACGGCAGTTGCTAACACTCACGTGGAAGATTTGTGTGTAGGAGGAGTGGCTATTCTGTTAAATGACATGGCAAAACTGACACTGTCGGATGCCGATCTAACGGTTCTTACGGTGTTCGTCAGGAAAAGGCTTGTGGCGAATGTTTGTCGGATAATGATTTACAGACACATGCATTGCATTGATACGTGCCCCCTCTCTCTCACGCACATGCACCCTCACGAGTCACGACTCTCCCGAGTCCTCTCACACCCACCATCTATCTGTAGGTAGACGTCACACACATATGTGCTCTTCACACCCTACCCTCAGAACTTCTAAAAAACAAAAGATGCCGCGCACATTTTATTTTAGCTCACAAGTCACACACTTATACTATTACTCTTGTGGCGAACGTTTTTTGGGCATAGTATATTGTACTCTCACGAAGAGAAGCGGTGCACGCACGCACTAGTTCTGTCACACCCACTTGCGGGTACACGTAGGAGCGCATTTTTTGAAGCTGGTACAACAAAATCACTCCACTATATATATAAGCAGGAGCCTTAGTGCTTGCTTTACTAGGGTTCCTCTCGTTCACTCTCTCATGCTCTCCAGATCTAAGCAAGATATAGGTGGCCACACTCTCTCTCAGCTCATGGCTAGTCACAAATCCGACCAGACAACCTCGATCGGGGCAGGGGTGTAGGTGCATCGTGCACGGTGTCGTCAGCGGCGAGGGAGGAGACCAACGGCTGCCCGCGCGTCCCGATCGGCGGCCATGCCGTTCTCTTCGAGAGAGCGCCGGCTCGGGAGGGCCTCCGACCCCTTCTTCCTCCTTGCGGTATTGTGGCCAAGATGCGGCCTCCCGATGCCGTCTTTGCTACATGCCGACGACCCTCAGGTATATATTCCTTCAAAACCTGCCTTGCTCTACTGCCCCAGGTCCCTACTTGGCTTCGTGTGGATCTTTTTCTACTTCTGTCCGCTGTTCCAAAGCCACCTAGACTTTTACTATTATTAGAGGTAAGGCTAGTTCATACAGTCGACTCTAAGAGTTGGTTCAAACAGGGAAGAAAGTGGGAAAGTTGTAGCATGAATCTAGGACTTGGTTCTAAGAGGAAATGGGGGAAAGTAGTAGATACTGGCTACCCAACCAGTCTCTTGGTTGAAAAGACGAAGAAAGCATGGTGGATGGCGAAGGGTGGGGGGAAGTGGACCTATATCTTGGTTGAAAAAGGAAAGAAAGTGATGGGTGTTGGGGGATAACGCAAATGAGAATGAACAGGTCTAGATTTCCTATGCTCACATAGGAAAATGTCGCCGAGGAGATAAAAAACGGGACAAATGCAGACATGCTGCCTGAGTGTTTGCCGCTCTCGGCAACCACATCTGTCTTACCACTTTATGCCCCTCCTATCCCTACGCCCATATCGCTACCGTTAATGTAAAATCACATGAAGCATTAAGCAATGCCACCTAATGTCACTATAAGTAATGGTCTAGTGTCGTTGATAAATTGAAGCAATGCCACCACCATTTTATGAAGTGCTTCCGTCTTGCTTTATTTCCCATGAATTATGTTTTTGCAGTTACACTTAAATCTCACACCGCTAACATTGCTTCATCCCAGTGGAACTGCACAAATTTGATTGCACATTTACTGACCATGTGCTACTCTCATGACAGTAATACTAATGGTATTGTTCTTCATGTTAATCTAGTGGCAGTGTTGATGTGATGTGATGCTACTTTCTTAAGGACACTTTCATACTGTCAATCCAGTGCCAGTTATAACACTATAGATGCTGTTGTCAATCATACGCCACTGCAAAATATCTGTCACTGTTTGAATAATCGTATTTCGTATTTGCGCAAACAGGGATGTCTGTCTCCATATTGTTTCGGGATGTCTGTCTCCATTTCGTTTCTATCCGCGCAATGAAAAGCACACACCTCACTTTTAGTAGAACTGCAAAATGAGATGGCTATCCCTCATTGCCGTCATCTAACCACCCGTCTTCCAAGTATTCCTACACTAGTAGTTACTAGGTAGAATGACCAACGCAATATAAAAGAAGTTGATTCGTATGTTTTACTTCCTGATTGCAGTGTAGGGACGAGTGAAAACAACTACATCCTAGTCCAGAATGCACTTTCTACCAGTTCATCCATGGACGGAGGACTAGCTAGCACGGCTGCACGGCGGTTTTTTGGACAGGTGCGCGGACAAGAGGCATTGTGGTCTGCTTATTTCTGCAAATAGCAGTGCTTAAATTTAGTGGAATGCACAAGACTTTCAGCTGGTCAGTACACTACATGATTTAGTTTAGCATTCCAGTTGAGAACACAATTATAATTGGTTATTCTGGAATGAGAGAACCTAACCCTGGATGGTGGCAACAAGAAAAAACTAGAGTAAACTCCAGGAAATTTAAGCATGCCGGGAGGCCCTTTGCTCAGAGAAGCCTTGCTTGTTTTTTCCTGATTTGTAAACCTTCTAACAACTTTGTCTTTTGCTGTGAACTAGTATATGTTTGTTATGTTCTATGAAATTGAGATGTATAAAATTGCTTAACTTATGCTTTTCAAGTTTTTTTGTGAAGCCGAGTTTAATGTGAGTGTTCCACATGAACGCTGGACTAGCGTGTGAACATTTGGAATTTACCTTGTGGCCTCAGTTAACTGCATGAATCACTGTAACAAGATACATAGTTGCTTATGTGTCAGACAGCAGATTGTTGATTGTTAGCTGGTCGATAGCCTAGTGTTGAAGCAAGCTAAGCCAATGTGCCGTGTTTTGCACAAC
The DNA here is from genome assembly GCF_003073215.2 of Triticum urartu. Classification (NCBI taxonomy): domain Eukaryota; kingdom Viridiplantae; phylum Streptophyta; class Magnoliopsida; order Poales; family Poaceae; genus Triticum; species Triticum urartu. Next base: position 318,134,147 of record NC_053023.1, on the reverse strand, counting down.
TGCTTACAAGTGGGGTAGCACAAACAGTGTTTACAAGTACTTATGTATATGTCGGTGCACAATTCTCGAACGAGTACTCCATTTCATCAAAACACACACTGCTCATATGATAAACCGTGACAACTTATGTCGTACCATGCCATATTCATGAAAAAACTAGTGTGGAAGCATCTGTTTTGGCAAAAATTACGACGGTCCTCACATGATTCACGGGCACACAAAAGTAGCATCAGTTCCCATAGACGGATTCAAACTAGCGAGGGCTCGATAACAGGCAAGGTTCAGATAATTAGACACAATCCAAACTACTATTAAACACTAGCCGGGGCAACTATTTCATCCCTCGATCTAATTTGGGCTGGACACAAGACGGACCTTGCCATGAACATCATCGAGGACGTCGGGCAGCAGCTCAATCCTGTGAACCTTCATGAAGACAACCTTGTGGCCTTGCCACTCATAAACTTGTTTGTGGAGGCATGCCACGTCATCTTCCTGCGTAAGCTTGACCAGAATAGTATGCCTCACAAACGAAGGAGCAGCTTTGAACTTCTTGTGCTTCAGTACACCCTGGACAACATGCCTGACAACAGTGAGGCTGTAATACAACTCTTCATTGGTATAAGCGCAAATGGCTTCCAGGATCCAACAGCCTAAAAACTCTGTTTTCCAAGTGCATATTTTCAGGTCATCCTCCTCATAGCGAGTGACATGTACAACCACACAATCCTTGTCTGCATCAGGGCTCTAATTGAAATAGAAACAAATTCTGAATTACTTTCCAGTATAAGAAACACAACTTATTTAAACCACTATGTATAGCATGGCATCGAAGCTAATAAAATTTTGCATTATTCATCACCACATACTTAGATGAAAAACCACAATCGATATCGGCAAAGAAGAAAATCACCTTGGGCAGCTCAGTGGTGTGTGTGTGTGTGGGGGGGACATCCTCGAAGGGGGGAAACTGCTCCTGCAGTGCCACGGGGACTGTAACCTCAAACAGGGCGTTGACCATCTCAGTAGTAGCCATGAGCGTATCTGGGGTCGGCTCGGTGGCTGCCTCCATCTTATTGGAGCTCTCTATCTCGTGGGGATCAGCCTCCCGCGTCTGCTCCAATATCGGCAGATCTTTGCCTGGTTCTCCTTGGTCCATCATGAAACTGACAAATACTAGGAGACTACTGAAAGGAAAACACAATCGCAATGACAATAAATCAAAAAAGAGAGTGAGGATCGGTTACTGCTTTGCAAAAGTTCTTTTTTTTCTCTGAATGAAAATATACCAACATCACGGATCCGCTTACCTTCCCTTCGTTGGGAGAGAAGAATAGTGGCAGATGCGAGTGTTGCCTTTCTTGAAGATAGTGAGGGAGAAGGGGATTCAGCGAAGAGTGAAATGATGGTTGCTTCGTCCGTCAAACTTAGACTGCGGGGAGGTGGGGTTTTGTGATACGACGGCTCGTTATTGTCGCGCTATGATCGGGGTGACTCTCCGTCTGCATACTGCCTTCTAATTTTGTGGATGGCATTTGGGCCCGCGCGTTGCATGGCCCGCTTGTCGGTGAACAAAAGTATAATGACATTTAGTAGAGGGAGACGTTTCGATGACCTAGGAGGAGCCAGAAGTGGTATTGTATCCACTGTATTAGTAGTAATTGTTTTTCTGGGTAGCTGTACAGTGTCTCCACTATACTAGTAGTAATTATTTCTTTGGGCCCAAGACAAAACAGCCCATCCACCCTAGTAAATAGTAAAATCAATTCAAAAGTCCATATATTTACTGAATGAGAGGCGCTACCCACACCCAGCACACCGTCCCCCCAAAAAAACTAGGGTATTCTTCTTCCTCCTCACTCCCACCCACCTCACGTCAGCTCGCTCCACTCGTACCCCCAAATTCCTCACCTCACTCCTACAGAAAACCCCAGCTCCCCTTCTTCCTCACTACTACAGAAAAAACCCAGCTCCCCTTCTTCTTCACTCGCACTACAATTAGGCTCGTCATTCACTACTCTGCTCAAATCCGTGAGCGTGACGTTATGCCCTCGAGGAAAATGGAGTCGGCTGACCCCAGCACCAAAAAGATGAGGCTCCCGTCAGTGGCGACACCTGTTGTAGATCCTGCACCCGGCAGCACGGGGAGAAGCGGTGACCCCGCCCCCACAGAATCCCAGGAACCCCTAGAATCTCGGGTGGACCGCATCAGCGATCTTCCGGACGTCGTCCTGGGGGAGAACATCTCGCTTCTCCCCACCAAGGATTGCTGCCATACCCAAGTCCTATCAATTTGGTGGCGCCCTCTATGGTGCGCCATGCCCCTTAATCTCGATTGTCGTCAGCTATCTCTGCTCAATGATTTTGAAATCCCCAGAGCCATCATCTCCTCCCACCAGGGCTCCGTTCAAAGCCTCTGCATCCCGTCATGCTACCTGAGCAAGCATACCATGCCCTGCATGGTGGACGCCTGGCTGAAATCCCCTGAATTCACAGAACTACAGCTGCTTGAGTTCTACTATTCCCCTGTAAATCACCTACCAGATACCAAACGCCATCTACCTGTGCCCTCAGCACCGATGTCCATCTCGCGGTTTTCCTCCTCTCTCCACACCGCCACCTTTGCGCTGTGGGACCTACCAGACAATCTGGTACTAAACCTTCGACTCCCATTTCTCAAGAAACTTTCACTTATGCGGGTTTGTATATCGAAGGCCTCATTGCACAGCATCATCCACTCCAGTTGCCCTGCCTTGGAGTGCTTGGTGCTTGTTTTCATAGTTAGAATCGGTTGTCTCCAAATAAAGTCGCCTAACCTTGTAAGAATTGGACTTTTTTTTGACGGAAGGCAGCTCATCATCCTAGATGCCCCTTCACTTCAAAGGTTGATCCTTGATTCTAGTTATTCACCATTGCAAATAACCGTCCTCTCTATGCCTAAACTGGAGACCTTGGGTGTAATACATGATCTCTGTGCTCATTTCAACATGGTGTTTGGCTCCACAGTTCTTCAGGTACTTTATATTATCATCAACACTTGTAACCATAAGCTGCATTTTAAATTTCTGCGCATAAGTTATATGTCATCTCGGAGTACACATTTTGTACTAATATTATGTTCTATGCTCAATGAAGAGTTTCTCCATGGATGGCCTATCAATGGTGCTGGATTCTGTCAAGATCTTATATATCCAAATGAATAGTTTTGATCTAAACAAGATTATTGGCTTGCTGCAATGCCTTCCATGTCCGGAGAAGTTGTATATAAATGTGATAATTTCACGCACATTGGAAGCCCACATATAGCGTACTAGAATTAACCGTTCAGCTGTTGCTCTTTCGACACTCTTTTTTTAGACCTTAACTGTTTTCAACCTTCACGTCTATTTAGGCAACAGGACGGGGTAAGAAAGTTATAACCAATCAGTGGATTCGTAAGCATCGGGATTTTCTCAGTTCTCATGAGATGCGATTGAAGACAATAACGCTAGAACGATATGTAGCCAACCGTGCAAACACTACATTTGTCACATTCTTCCTGCTGAATGCGAGGTTATTATTGTCCACCAGGCTTAAGTTTATCAGCAGCATGGTTTTGACGGATGGGAATGTGGAAGAGCAAAAAAGGAGTTTTAGGTGGGAAAAAGAGCTTATGAACGTGCCAGGCTTCTATTTACAACATATTGTGGTCATAATCTAGTAAATTTTACGACCCAGGATGTTCATTCTGTGGACCTAACCGATCCATTTGACTGTGACTGCCGAAAACAGTGCTGGAGTTAGATGTTGTTGCCCTTTTCAACCTGGTTTTTTTTTGTAAAATTGATGAACAATTAACCCTCGTGCATTTGTACAGTTTGTAAGCTGGATTTAGATCTTCTTACCCTTTTCAACTTGGCTATGACTGTCATATTTTCTTTGAAGCAAGGCAAATGGCTTGCTAGTCGTTTAATTTAGAGTGAAATATTGTAACAACTAACAAATCCCAACCAAGGGAAATAACATCACTCTCGCCGGCTGCTTGAGCTCACTGTGCATTACAGAAGCCAAGTGATTAGCCCGCACCAGCACCCACAAACTTATTTCGAACTAGCACATCAAATGGGCTGCAAATTTTCATAGGAAAGACTACATGACCGTGACAAATTTGGATTCTGACATTTGGGACCCGCAAGGAAATAACCTATCCAAGGTGGTGTTGACTTACTAGCCAATCAACAAACGATTCTGCCTACCAGCCGTTGGATTGACATCCAACATCTGCCGTGTATCTTCTATCTCTTGTTTTCTTCTTCCGCCAGCCACCCAAACCAAACCACCCCGTTGGCTCCGCCTGCTCCCGCCTCCCATGGCTGGCTGCGCCTCCGCCGCCCTACCGTACGTACCCTCCAATGTTGTCCAGTCCCTCCCTCTATTCCCCCACACGTCCTGTTATTCTTCGGCGACGTCAGCCCCAACACGCACCCGCACCCGAACCAGTCAACCCTCATACTCCCTTCCCCCTGCGACTGGACCGGTGCATCTTCCATGGCTCCTGTTCGTTCTGTCCGAGGCCTCGCCGTCGTCCTCCACCTTGCGGCCTTGGTTCGCTCGCCGTGCGTGGTGCGCCGCCCTCTTGCGTTGTCAACATCGTCAACAACCGAGAGGAACAAGGAGATGACTGTACGTGGAGAGGATGACAGTAGGGACCCACCAACGTCATGGCAGCACGCGAGCAAGTGCCTCTATATTACAAGCCCAAAAATATGGTTCCTCATAATGGTTGGACATCTGGGGCTCACGCCATTGTCAACATAGTCAATAAACGAGAGAATTACACAACGAGCGGCTGACACTAGGGACCTAGCGGGTCGCGTAGTTTTTTTCTTTGAGGAACAAGCAGTTGTTATTTATACTAGTTTTAGCGACGAATCAGGGTAACAACGGGGCTGTGCGAGGGCTGTGGCCCGTCTAGCCAGGGTTTTATTTATTTTTTTACCACATCATGAGCCCAGTTGTGTTTTTTTCTTGCTAAAAATGGCTAGCCCAGTTCTATTTTTTTAAAGAAATGCCCAAACGAGGCCTACTTGCTTTATCAGCCCTGCTGGGATGCAAATCTTTTAAGACGAGGAGAGTTTCATTTGGTTTGCCCAGAAATGGGTTGTACATTTTTAAAACACATCAAACCGGGAATTAGTTTCAATTTTTTTTTCATTACAAGATTTTAAATTCCATTTATTTTTATGCATGGACAATTATTTGGATTTTATATTTATATAAATTATTTTTCAAAATAGTTTGAATGTGAGTCGATATTTCGGGATTAAAAATAGTTGACCGCACCAAAATATGCAAAATTTCATATACTTTTTAACAGTGACCACAATATGGGGTGTAATGCTAACAAAAAGAAGATGGGCTCCAAAACAATTCTTCAGAATTAGAAAATGGGCTGACCATTATTAGAAATAATGCACACGAGAGCAGTGACTGTTGGATGTCCATCCAACGGCTGTCGTACTTCTTCAATCTCGTCTCTTCCTGCTCCAGCCACTCAAACAAGCGCTGGTGGGACTGCTTGCTCCCTCCTCCCGCGGCCGGCTATGCTGCCGTGCGGGCCTCAACACCCCACCGTACTCCCATCGCTAGCCTAGCCATCCCTCTACTCACCCACACCTGCGGTTATTCTCCGAGGAGGGAAGATGAACCGGTAAACCCTCATAATCCTCCGCATGGGAAACAACTGCCGAGTATTCCCTGGCTCCGTGTCGTTCCCATCCTAGGCCTCGCCGTCGTCCACTGCCATGGTGCTCTTGGCGCGGCCTGGTCAACATGGTCAATGAACGACATCCATCGGAAGTGGACTGTACGTGGAGAGGCTGACAGCTTGGTCCATGGCCACACACAAGGAAATTGCTCCTTATTGCAGGCAAAATAATGATTCCTCCACCTAACAGCTAGGACCCACGGGAAGGGCTTCTGTATTTCGCAAAAAAAAACGTTCCCCCCGCTGACAAGTCGGACCCACCAGCTATATCTTCGCACGCAAGGAAGTGCCTCCTTATTACGCACAAAAAAATGAATACCCCCCGCTAGCTAGGACTCACCATAGTGGGTGGCTAACTTGTGGGCCTACTAAGTTTAACGGGACGGAGGGCTTTGTGAACTTAGTCAATATGAACGATTCTAGCTCTAGTGACCGTACGATGTACATCCAATAGCCATAGTGCTTCTTCAACCTCTGGTCTTCTTGCTCCAGCCGCCCAAAGCAGTGCCAGTCGTGTCGCCTGCTCCTGCCTCCCGTGGCCGGCTGTGGTGCCGCGGAGGCCTCACCGCCCCATACTATTCCCACTTCTGGCCAAGCCATCCCTCCACTCACTCACACCCCCTATTATTATACGGCGACGATAGCCTCACACCTCAGCCGAACCAGTGAACCCTCGTACTCCTCTCCACGTGGGCATCCACTGCCATGTCTTCCTCGGCTCCGTGTCGGTCCCTTCCTAGGCCTCACCGTCGTCCACCGCCTTGGTGCTCTCGGCGCGGAGTGGTCAATGTGGTCAAACACCGACTTCCATCGGAAGAGTACTGTACGTGGAGAGGCTGACAACTGGGTCCATGGCCGTAGCTGGGTCCACGGCCACAGCCCAGTTTTTTTGTGATTTGCCAAGTACGTCGCTTTGTCAGGCCTGTTGGGCTGCAAATCTTTGAAGAGGAGGAGAGCTTCATTCGGCTGGCCGAGAAAATGGCCTATCAGTAATGAGAAATGGGATGTACATTTTTAAAATACATCAAACCGGCAATTAGTTTCAAATTTCTTTTTTTCATTTCAAGATTTTAAATTGCATTGATTTTTATGCGTGGACAATTTGTTGAATTTTATATCGATATACATTTATTTTTTAAATCAGTTTGAATGTGACTCGAAATTTCGGGATTAAAAACAGTTTGAACCGCACCAAAATATGCAAAATTTCGTATAATTTTTTAACCGTGGCCACAATATGGGCTATAATGCTAACAAAAATAATATGGGCTCCAAAAAACCTTAAGAATTAGAAAATGGGCTGTAAATTATTAGAAATAATGGCAGATGGGCTGTATGCTGTTTTTCACAGATTTGAGGCTTTCCTAAAAAAAGTTTAACGCACAAGCAGTGACTGTTAGATGTCCATCCAACGGCCGTCGTGCTTCTTCAATCTATGCTCTTCCTACTCCAGCCGCTCAAACAAGCGCCGGCGGGACTGCCTGCTCCCTCCTCCCCGCGTCCGGCTGTGCTGCCGCGCAGGCCTCACCGCCCCACCGTACTCCCATCACTGGCCTAGCCATCCCTCTACTCACCCACACCTGTTGTTATTCTCCAGCGATGGCAGGCGAACCAGTAAACCCTCGTACAGTCGTACTCCCCTCCGCCTGGGAAACAACTGCCGAGTCTTCCCTGGCTCCGTGTCGCTCCCTTCCTAGGCCTCGCTGTCGTCCACCGCCCTGGTGCTCTCGGCACGGCCTGGTCAACGTGGTCAACGACCAACATGCCTCTGAAGTGGACTGTATGTGGAGAGGCTGATAGCTGGGTCCATGGCCCCACGCAAGGAAATGCCTCCTAATTACGCACAAAATAATGATTCCTCCACATGACATCTGGGACCCACGGAAAGGGCCTCTGTATTTGAAAAAATGTTACCTCCGCTGACAGCTTGGACCCACCAGCTATATCATCGCATGCAAGGAAGTGCCTCCTTATTACGCACAAAAAAAATGAATACTCCCCCTGCTAGCTGGGACCCAGTATAGTGGCAAGCTAACTTGAGGGCCTACTAAGTTGATGGGGACGGAGGGCTTTGTCAACTTAGTCAATATGCACGATTCTAGCTCTAGTGACCGCACGATGTCCATCCAACGGCGTAGTGCTTCTTCAACCTCTGGTATTCTTGCCCCAGCCACCCAAACCAGCGCCGGTCGTGCCTCCTGGTCCTACCTCCCATGGCCGGCTGTGATGCAGCGGAGGCCTCACCCCCTACTACTCCCACCGCTGGCCAGGCCATCCCTCTACTCACCCACACCCCTTGTTATTCTGCGACGTCGGCAGCCTCACACCGCAGCGAACCAGTGAACCCTCATACTCCTCTATGCGTGGGCATCCACTGCCGCGTCTTCCCCGGCTCCGCATCGTCCCCTTGCTAAGCCTCGCCGTTGTCCACCGCCCTGGTGCTCTCTATGCGACGTGGTCAATGTGCTCAAGGAACGGCTTCCATCGGACGCAGACTGTACGTGGAGAGGCTGACAGCTGGGTCCATGGCCACAGCTAGGAAGTGCCTCCTTATTATGCAGAAAATAATTATTCCTGCACCTGACAGCGGGGACCCACCGGACGGGCCACCGTATTTCGTGAAAAAAAACGTTTCTCCCATGACTGCTGGGACCCACTAGCTACATCTTCGCATGCAAGGAAGTGCGTCCGGGAAAAAAAGAAAACGATTCGCCCCCCCTGACTGCTGGGACCCACCATCTATATCTTCGCACGCAAGGAAGTGCCTGACAGTCGGGACCCACCTGGTCAAAGCATACGTAGCATTGTCATTCTGGTCGCGAACGTGTATGCACATAGTGGTTGATTTAGAGCACGCACATGTCGTAGTAGAGGCGCGCATGTAGCATGTACATGTACGTACAACGGCCAGTGTGCAAGAAAGAAAATACGGCCATGTACGTACATACGGGCGGGGTCTCGAACGCCTACTCGCGCATACATACGGCCAGGGCTTGTGTACATGGCTGGGTCGGAACGGAGATACTGCGTCGTCGTCATGTTCATGGGGAGCCAACCGGCTGGGTCGGAACGAAATGCGTCGTCGTGTTCATCGGGAGGGCTTGGATGGTACAGCTGATGGAAACAAGGCCTGACGTACCGTAGAACAGAGGAAACAACCTTGTGTTCGACCGGCCATGTTCGAAACGGGATTATGTTCATTGGGATGGGTTTGGCGTACCGCAAAACGGAGGAAACAGACTTGTGTTGGAGCGCTACGGTCGAAATAGGGGTCCTGTTCATCGGGAGGGGTGTGGCGTACCGCAAAACGGGACTCCACGGTATACTGTTCATCTCCACCGTCGACCCCCTCCAGCCTCCACGGGCTACTGTTCATCCACCGTCGACCTCCTCCAACCTCCACCTATGACTGTCCATCCATGGGCTCCTGTTCATCCAGCCTCCACCGTGCACCACTCCACCGGCTACTGTTCAACCAGCCCTCTCCACGGGCTCCTGTTCAACCACCCCTCCACGGGCAACTGTTCATCCAGCCCTCCACCGTCTACTGTTCATCCAGCCCTCCACAGGGTGTCCTATTCATCCAGCCCTCCATGGGGTCCTGTTCATCCAGCCCCAACTGGCTCGATCGATCAGGGTCCTGTTCATCCAGAGGCAACACCACGGGGTCCTGTTCATCCACCTCCATCGGGAACTATTCATCCAAACCCCCCCAGCAACGCTCACTGTTCATCCAGAGGCAGCATCGACCGGCTTCAGTTAGAAGCAGTAGCAAAGGAATCGCTCGATCGGGTTCAGTTAACAGCCATCGATCGATCGCCTGGGTTCAGTAATGCGTAGCCTATAGTGCAATAGCTCGGGTTCAGTAGGCGAACGCCTCGCTCAGGTTCAGTTAGAGCCCAACGCCTCGCACCCACGTGTGTGCGTGTACGAGAGAAACACACAAACCTCCGTGCATCGCTTGGCCCCGACCACCCACCGTAACCGGGAACACCTCGACATTTTCCTCGCCCTCACTTCTACCATGATTTTTACATCATGGACGGCCCAAAGAATGTCATGCAGCTGCGTCTCCGGCCCGCCCAGGATGAAAACCCCATTTTCTGTCATGATTTTTTTCATAGAAGTAGGAGCCCACCACATCTATGATGATACCAGGTTTTGTCACAATTATCGTCATAGAAGTGTCATAAGTATGACAGGAAATTTTTTCGTTTGGCCCAAAATGTCACGGATGTGTTTTTTTGTAGTGCTCATGAGGCGGACGACGCCAAGACCTCCTGGGGGCAGCCTCCCTAGGCTGGCTCCCGAGGAGCAGAGATATCTACGCAAGGGGCACCTCGTGAGGTTCACGTGATGTGAGCCATGATGACCAAGGCCAGGCAGGCGCTAGCAGGCGCAGAGTACTTGTTTCCTCTTTGGTGCTAAAGGGGCAAGCACAGGCGAGCAGTCCCGAGGCATCAGGCAAAGGTTTCCATATCGGTGCAACGGGACCAAGACCAGCAGGACGGCAGGACGGAGGTCACCACAGAGCCCAAGGCGGCGTCACCACTAGAGCCTTTGGCAGGTGAAGACCACCTTTTGTCAGGATAGCTTGTACTAGTTGTCCCCCTTCGAAATTGGCCATTGTGGGATCCCTTCCCGCCTAAACATTTGGGAAGAGGGCCAGGGCCTCTATAAATAGGACTAGCCACCACCTTAGTAAGGGACAGATCATTGAGTCCATCCTCACACACACAAGCTCATCGAGCTCAAGAACACCTCTCCTCAAGAGGCTGTTCGTCCACTGTACTAGTTCATCCTCAGCCTATAAGGCAATCCACGACACCACACTGGAGTAGGGTATTACACCACAACGGTGGCCCGAACCAGTATAAACTCTCGTGTCACTTGTTTCTTTGGTTCGGCGAGCTAGGCCTAGAGATCATTGCGAGAGTGAGCGTGAGAGAGAGAGAGAGAGAGATCTTCGTGCGCACCCCAGTGTTCGAACCTCAAGGGTTTACTGGAACCCACGATCCGACATTTGGCGCGCTAGGTAGGGGTGTGCTGAAGCCTCTCTTCCATCAGCTGATCCGCCAACACCCCGCGATCTCGATGTCCGGCGACCCAAGGACCAACACCTACCATTGGGCTCTTGTCCCGTTAGGGCGGCACCGTCCACCCAGGGACACCTCAACTCCGCACTCCAGGCGGCCCGCACACCGCCGAACGCCACGGGATGCGGGCGGCGTGGACCGACGCCTTCCACCCTCACACTGCGGCGCGCACGGGCCGCCGCAAGATCCTCAAGTTACGCAGCGGTGACGGCGCCACACACCCGACGGGAATAGGCGAACATGTGAGCTGCACTCGTGGTGGTGCGGGAGCTGCTGTGGTGTCGGCGGATGGAGAGCGGCTGTGACGCATTGCTGGAGCGCGTCGCTGAGCTGTTGGACGCTGCATCCATGGGTACGCCACCTTTATGCTCCCTACTTACATCTCAAGTTGTGGCCAAATCGCACGGCGGGCCTCGTCGCGCCCGCGTGCTCCCAGGTGCGCCAGGAGGGTTCGCCAGCGCCAGCACGACCAACGGTGCCGGACATCCGGCCGCGCCTTTGCGTCCCCTGGGTGGCGTAGATGCGTGTGTAGCTCCTCACGACCCCAATGGGGTGCCACCCTACAGCAACCAAGAGGGCACGCCGGGCCCGGCGGCATGGGGCACAGGGCGTCTCGGCGGGGTTCCGGAGATGCTGCTCAGGAAGCCTATGTGCCCCTCATGGTGGATCGAGAGTACACGCTAGAGGATGACCCCTGTACATTCCTCGAGCCGGGCTGGGAAGAAGAGACGCTGGAAGCAGAGGCCTTCCATGAACCGCCCAGGAGCCTCGCCGACCCCGCAATGACAACAACCGCAGGGTACCACTGATATCTCAGGAGAAGGCTTACGCTAACCATGTGCCGCAGGTGGACCAGGCTGCGAGGCAGACGGCGACCCCAGCACGGCAGCCCCACTCCAACCGGGGGCAACGCACTGGGGGCAGCACGGGAGGGGTCCGGAGCAAGGCCGTCCCTCATGTCACGCGGGGCAAGGCGTCTCCCGAATGTAGATCCTCTACTGGGAGGCACCGGCGAGCCCTCCCCCCGGCAGAGGGCCCGTGGTCGCCGAGGGCGCCCCTAGCGTCCCCTTTGCCCCTTGGCATCGTCCTGGTTTCGGAACGCCCCAACAGTGGCCGAGGGTGGCGCAAGGCGGGGCCCCCCTCTGGTGATATGAAGCAAGGCTCATGGCTGTGAAGGTCTCCGCCCTTGACACTCTCACATAATAATGAGTGGGGATGTACAAGCCCCGGAGTCTTTGGAGAGCCGCCCTCGGGCCTCGGGGGCTCCCGCCCATGTCCTAGTGGAAGCACCATGCTCAGTGCTGGCCGTCCACACTGTCCCCCAATGACTATGCTCACGGCCAGTGAAAGCACTTAGCTCCGCGCTGATGAGAAGACAAGAAGACTAGCTAGGTGCCGGACGCGGCCATTTGCTTTCAACCCCTTTTCTGTAGCTCCATTTGCCGCATTTTGGTTTTGAACTTGAAGTCGTATTTTCATTGGCAAGCATGGGGGGCATCTTTTCTCGTGCATGTTGATTTCTTGAGTTTTCTGGCTCCGTGCCTTGTTTCGAGGCCCGCACCTGCTACCCCTCCCTTACGAGCACCTCACGATTGGGGGCTGGGCGTGGTATGCGCGCACATCTCGCCGTGATCTAACACTCGTTTCTCGTGAGGCCCTCTCGAGCGGACTAGGAGGCTGCTCAGAAGCCCGAAGCCTCGCGAGCCCGCGGAGGACTCCCGTCGGGATAAATGCACATCGACAACTACAAGACCAGTCTGAGGCCTCCCTATACTGAGGTAAGTTACTGAAGCAAGCTCGCAGAAGAACTTGAGAACTCGCAAAAGCATGCCTTAAGTCTGGCTCAGGGAATAAAACAATAGTATGATTACATGAGGGGCTCCCCCTCCCCAAAATGCTCTTTCAAGGGTCGTGCCCAAGCTTTTGCACGCAGGTTTAAAACAAGGAGCGCGGGCTCAATCAGACATGTCGCTCGGAACATCTTCCAAATCGCTCCCGGACATGCTGCTGGCGTCGTCACCAGTGTCGTCTTCACCGTCATCGACCACGCTGCCTTCATCCGCCATGACCACCACTGCATCATCGTCGGAAGCGAAAGCCCTGACCAGAGCATCCACGTAATCGTCCACCCAGCGCGCTAGGTTGCCACGGACAGCTCCGGGCACTCGAGCGATGGAGGCTCGAAATCGAAGTTGGGGTCGGCATTCTGAAGATGGCTGAAGACGCGGGAGAACGCGCGTCCAAGGAGGCCCCGGCTCTTTTCCTCGACAAGCTCGTGACCCCTCTCGACCCGGTCCTCCAGGCGCGTCACGACATCGATGAATAAGCAAAGATGGCTGGCATAGTCCTCGGCGTGGGGGTGAGGGGCGTGTTCCTCGCAGATGGCACCCAACGCCTGGTTGGCCCTCACCCCGAGGGCCCGAAGCATGGGAGTAAGCTCACGCAGTAACATCTGCCAGCGGAGCACTTCCTCCCTGCTTTGCTGCGTGATGGACTCAGCATCAGCAACTGCCACTAAAGCGGGAGCAGTTCGGCGCGGGCGGAGGCCAGCTCGGCCTACATGGAGATCAGGGCCGCTGCGGCGGCCTTCTCACGCTGCTCCGCTTTGTCCAGCCCTGACCTGAGGGCGGTGTTTCTGCCCTCGGCATCGTCTTCCACAAGATTCATCTTTAAGTCGTGCCTGTTGGCGAGATCTTCTCGATCCTCCGCCACCCTTTGATTGATCTTCTTCAGGATCCTGGCTTCGCACGCGCTGGTGGCGTCCTCCGCTTGGGCAACCTGGCGCTCCCTCGTCTCCAGCCGTTCAAGCTCGAGGATGCGCTCTGTGGCCTCCAGCATCAGCGCCTCCTCGCATTTCAAGATATCCTCCTCATCTGAAGGCGTCCCCTTCATCGACACCAAGACAGCCCTGCGCGCCTCAACCTGCTGCTGCAAGGAGGCATTCAGAGCTCAGAGCTCCCCTTCGCGTTTCTCTGCGACCGTGCGGCGGTGGTCAGCCTCCCTCGCCTCCTCCAAGGCTCGGGCGCTGGCCTCGCATGAGGTGGCAAGGGATGCCTCGGCCTTCATGTTGTCGCGCTCGCGCTGGAGACGCCCGAAGTCGATCGCCACCTTCAGCTGATGCCATTCATCCGCCAGTCGAAGGCCGTCGGTTTCAAGGCGGGCGTCAACATCCACAAGCTCTTCTCTAAGCCAGATCAGCGCACCCATCGCCTCCTGGAAGAGCTCGTGGCGGACTGCTCCGCGCTCACATGCAAGGTCGAACGCGCGGCCGAGCCCGTCCTCCGTGCCAAGATGTGTTGAAGAAGTTCAAAGCGGCTCGCCTGCTCCCGGCAGGGGGCTGGAGGCCGGGGCCTTTCTGAACGCCCTCCAGACCTCGGTGGAGGCCCGGTGGGGCGAGGCCTCGTCGCTTAGAGGTGAGGCCAGGGCCGAGGTCGCCCAGCTGCGGGCAAGGACCATTGGTGGGCCCCTCGGCACACTCCCTGCACCCCAGGACGAACCGCGAAGGAGGGACAACAAGAGCGCGGGGTCAAGATGCCAGGCTGGCGCGTCCGCCTTCTCAGCAGGCCTTGCACTGCGCGTGGCGGGTCGACTGGAGGCACTCAGGGTCAGCAGAGAGCCCGAAGCAGGTGAGGGTTGCTTCTCGGGAGACTTCATCACCCTGGCAGAAGGGGTCCTGAAGAACTATGGTTAGGAGGAGAAGTGGCGGGCAAGAAATTACAAAGGTAAGATACTCACTAGTCAATAGCAATGTACTTCCTTTGCTTCAATGGCTGGAAGGCGTCACCACTGCAGCTTGTAGACCCCTTCCTCTTGCGGAGTGCTTCAAAGTTCGGCCGAAGCCCTGGGTGTAGTCACCATGGCCGGGCGCGGGTGGTGTGACTCTTGAGGAGGCGATCTCAGGGGTGCTGGACCGCGTGGAGACCTCGGTACCTGCCTCATGGCGGTTCACCGGGGCCTTGGGGGGTTCAGCCTCAGGAGTATCTGTCTGCGCCATCCCTCCGGCCGTTTCCTTGGGATTGCTCTCTCGAGCCCTAGGGGATGGCACCTCAGGATCCCTGAGTGGCGTCGGTTCCTCAGCAGCAGCGTCGCCATCATTCAACAACGTCCGCCCCCTGCACCCGCTTCTGGGGCGGGCATCGCGCTGGTGGCAGGCAGGGGGCCACGAAAACGGGGCTCTCACGAGGCCCTTTAAGGCCAACCGGGGGCAATCCCCATTCATCGAAGAGGGGCATCTGCTTCATGAACTCCACCTTGTTCGAGTAGCAGTACAAAAGACAGCTCTCCTCCGGCAGGTTGGCTGGCATTGGGTCGCCCGTCAGGAGCTCAAATGTAACGCCCCGGACACACCCGCCGGTGGTCGTTACTCTTGGCAGGATCTAGACTGGCCCCACAGATCAATACTAGTCTTTTCTGCGCACTTTGTCCTCACTCATGCGCACCCGGGAGCAACTTCCTGGTCGGTCACCCATCTTGACACTACTCCAAGCTGAGCACGCTTAACTTTGGAGTTATGTCCGAATGGGCTCCCAGAAAAGAAGGAATTCCTTATTGATATGAGTAGTCTATCATCCCTAATAAGCCAGGCCATCACATACACCCCCACTCAGAGGAACCGACGTCCTCGTCGGGACACAGGAACGTTCCCTCTTGGCACATACGTCTGTGCTTCCAGTCCAGTAGATGTGCCATGCCGTGTGCCACGATGGGTCATGAACGTCATGAACAACATGACCACGCACCTGTGCGCAACCATCCGTGTAACCATGAGGGTCGGCTCTGATACCAACTTGTAACGCCCTCGATACGGCTATATCTCCTATGTGTCGAAGCACGACTTAGAGGCATAACCGCATTGAAATCAATGTCGCAAGTGAGGTAATCTTCGCAAACAACCCATGTAATATAAATAAAGGGGAAAAGATACATAGTTGGCTTACACTCGCCACGTCACACAAATACATGAATAACATTACATTCATCCAATACAATCAGGGTCCGACTACGGTACCAAAATAAAGATCAACCGCAAAATGCGACAAAGTCCCCGATCACCCCAACTGGGCACATAGTAACGACGAGAGTCTTCATCGAACTCCCACTTGAGCTCAAGCGCATCATCCGGAGCGGTATCATCGGCCCCTTCATCTGCTTTAGGAAGAAATCTATGAGTCACGAGGACTCAGCAATCTCACACCCTCGCGATCAAGACTATTTAAGCTTATACGTAAGGCAAGGTATGATGTGGAGCTGCAGCAAGCGACTAGCATATATGGTGGCTAACCAATTCGCAAAAGAGAGCGAGAAGAGAAGGCATAAGCACGGTCGAGCAACTATGATCAAGAAATGATCCTAGAACAACCTACGTCAAGCATTACTCCAACACCATGTTCACTTCCCGGACTCCACCGAGAAGAGACCATCACGGTTACACACGCGGTTGGTGCATTTTAATTAAGTTAAGTTTCAAGTTATCTACAACCGAACATTAACAAATTCCCATCTTCCCATAACCGCGGGCACGGCTTTCGAAAGTTCAAATCCCTATAGGGGGTCCCAACTTATCCCATCACAAGCTCTCACGGTCAATGAAGGAGATTCCTTCTCCCAAGACAATCCGATCAGACTCGGCATCCCGGTTACAAGACATCCTCGACAATGGTAAAACAAGTCCAGCAACGCCGCCTGAATGTGCCGACAAATCCCGATAGGAGCTGCACATATCTCGTTCTTAGGGCACACTCAGATAGGTCAAGCTACGAGTAAAACCAACCCTCGAGTTTCCCCGAGGTGGCCCCGCAGGCTGCCCAGTTCGCACCAACACTCAAAGGAGCACTGGCCCAGGTTTTTTTTAAATAAAGATGACCCTCGGGCTCCGGAAACCCAAGGGAAAAAGAGGCTAGGTGGAAAATGGTAAAACCAAGGTTGGGCATTGCTGGAGGAGTTTTATTCAAGGCGAACTGTCAAGGGGTTCCCATTATAACTCAACCGTGTAAGGAACGCAAAATCCGGGAACATAACACCGATATGACGGAAACTAGGGCGGCAAAAGTGGAACAAAACACCAGGCATAAGGCCGAGCCTTCCACCCTTTACCAAGTATATAGATGCATTAAGATAAACAAGATAATATTGTGATATCCCAAGAATAAACAAGTTCCAACAAGGAACGATCTCCAATCTTCACCTGCAACTAGCAACGCTATAAGAGGGGCTGAGCAAAGCGGTAACATAGCCAAACAACGGTTTGCTAGGACATGGTGGGTTAGAGGTTTGACATGGCAATATGGGAGGCATTATAAGAAAGTGGTAGGTATCGTAGCATAGGCATAGCAAAAGAGCGAGCATCTAGCAAGCAAAGATAGCAGTGATTTCGAGGGTATGGTCATCTTGCCTGCAAAGTACTCAGAGTTGCCTTGATCCTCGTAAGTGAACTCAATGGGCTCCTCGTTCACGAACTCGTCTCCCGGCTCCACCCAATCAAGAACAACAAGCAAAAGGAACACAATAAACCACGCGCAATGGTCAAGCAACATGATGCAAACATGGTATGATATGCGAGATGCGGTATGTGATGCATATGCATGATTTGCAAAGGAATGATTGACCCTGGCCTCAAATTGGAAATCCAAGAGTGCCACTGGAAAGGGGAGTTGATTTCGGTTGAAATCGATATAAAGATCACCGGAATCGGATGCACGGTTTGGAAATGGCAAGCAAAACAAATATGGCACCGGTCTGCGATAATCAGCAAGTAGCCATCTAAATGCACCAAGATAAATATGCTACAGCACTCAAACATGACAAAAACATACATGGCAGGGATCCACTCATGATGCTTGACAAAAGATGAGCACTGAGCTACGGCTAATTCATCCATTAACAGGTTCAAACAAGCATGGCAAAAGTGCAAATGATAACAGGTTTCAGACTTAGTGAAATTAACACAAGTCTGGAATTTATCATCAGGAAGCAATCTTTAGAGCATGAAAACTACATGCTACAAGAACTTGGCAAAGCAAGGCATGGCATGAAGCTACTCTAAGCATATAACAAAAGTACCTTAGTGACCTTGAGCCAAAAGGGATCGTAAAATACAATTGCAAGCATGTGAACATAGGAAAAACACAAACAGATTCAGACTTAGTGAAAAACTGGAACATGCAAAACAGTTAACAAGTAGGCATGTTTACGAGCTCGATGCACTCACTACAGAGCATGTCATGACAAACTAAGCATACACCCATCAAAAAGACATATCATAGAATCTAGACATGGCAAGAACAATAACATAGCATGCACGGATAAATAGCAACATCCTCGGCAAAATCGCTAAACATGTCGACAATCTGCCAGGATCAGTTTATAGCAAAAGTAGAGCTCGATTGACTCAACCTAGGGTTCTCCATAATTGCAAACAAAGACATGGATGGATATAGCACCACAATATTAACAAAACATCCTTACTGATCATCCTCAAAAGAGGCACGGATCACTAGGAAACAACATGAACATATGGCATAAAAACAAAATCAGGACAAGGACTTAGTGAAATTCTAAGTCCCTGAAATCAGCATCAACGATTACGCTACTTTGCATGCTTGTGCTAGTCACCACAAATATCACAAAAATACATGGCATACACCCCTGTAAAGATGGCATGGCATTCTACAAAACACATGTAGAGCTCAGGATCATAGCATGTACACATTAATCATGGCAAAAATGACAAAAAGCCATTTGCTGAAACAGATCTGACATATTCCTCACATAGCCCTCTTCCAATAGCATTTCGGGCATCAAGATGAGATTAAAAGAAAATGATGCAATGAGATGAAATAATGTACTCGTCGAGACGAACATTTGGATATGCTACACGCACGAATCGGAGCTACGGCTGCAGAGTTATGGCATGATGAAGATTGCAAAATATTAGGGTTTCGGGAGGAGAAAGTCAACCCTCGAAATGGATCCAGATCTGGATCGGCCGGTGTTACTGTAGCAGGGCGCGACTCCCGAGGTTCGCCGGAGATGGGGTTGACGCCAGACTTGGAGGAGAGGAGGCGACGCGATGGAGGTGGCTGGAGATGGGGCGACGCCGGGCGCGGGGCGGCGGAGCACGGCGAGTCGGCGGCGATGGCCGGCGAAGCGGATATGGCGGCAGGCGGCGGACGTCGATGGCGGCGGGCGGCGGACGTAGGACGCGAGGAGGAGGACGACCCGGGCGGCGGCGGTGGTGACCTGGGCCTCGGGTCCCAGCGCGGGCTCCACGGTCCGGAGGAGAGAGAAAGCCCGGTGGATGCGTGTGTAAAACCCTCGATGCGACTATAGCTCCCACGTGTCGAGGCACGACTTAGAGACATAATCGCATTGAAGGCATATGTCGCAAGTTAGGCAATCTTCACAACATCCCATGTAATATAAATAATAAAGGGGAGATAACATAGTTGGCTTACACTCGCCACGTCAATCAAGGACATAAATAACATTACATCATCCAAACACTCATGGCCCGACTACGGCGCCAAAATAAAAGATAACCCAACATGCGACAACGGTCCCGTTCACCCCCTACTGGGCACCATTACTGATCATCGGGAAAGGAAACATAGTAACGTTGAGAGTCTTCGTCGAACTCCCACTTGACCTCGTACGCGTCTCCTAGAGCGGAATCATCAGGCCCTGCATCTGGTGTAATAGTAATCTATGAGCCACAGGGACTCAGCAATCTCGCACCCTCGCGATCAAGACTATTTAAGCTTATAGGTAAGGCAAGGTAAATATAGGTGGAGCAGCAGCAAGTGACTAGCATATATGGTGGCTAACTTATTCGCAAAAGAGAGCGAGAAGAGGAGGCAAAGCACGAGCAAGAAACTAGAGAACAACCTGCGCAAACATTACTCCAACACCGTGTCCACTTCCCGGACTCCGCCGAGAAGAGGCCATCACGGTAACACACTCAGTTGATCCATTTTAATTAAGTTAAGGTTCAAGTTATCTACAACCGGACATTAACAAATTCCCATGTGCCCATAACCGCGGGCACAGCTTTCAAAAGTTCAAATGCCTGCAGGGGAGTCCCAACTTAGCCAATGAAAAGCTCTCACGGTCAACGAAGGAATAGACCTCCTCCCAAGATGTTCCGATCAGACTCGGTATCTCGGTAATTCAAGACACTTCGACAGGTTAAAACAAGACCAGCAACACCGCCCGAATGTGCCGACAAATCCCGATAGGAGCTGCACATATCTCTTTCTCAGGGCACACTCAGATTGTCCTAGGTACGGGTAGGCCAGCCCAGAGTTGCCCCTGGTGGCCACCGGTAGCTGACAGGTGGACCAACACTCAGAGGAGCACTGTCCCGGGGGGGTTAAAATAATGATGACCCTTGAGTCTGCAGAACCCAAGGGAAAGAAAAGGCTAGGTGGCAAATGGTAAAACCAAGGTTGGGCATCGCTGGAAAATCTTTAATCAAGGCGAACTATCAAGGGGTTCCCATAATAACCCAACCGCGTAAGGAACGCAAAAATCCGGGAACATAACACCCATATGACGGAAAACTAGGGCGGCAAGA
The DNA here is from genome assembly GCF_003073215.2 of Triticum urartu. Taxonomy (NCBI): domain Eukaryota; kingdom Viridiplantae; phylum Streptophyta; class Magnoliopsida; order Poales; family Poaceae; genus Triticum; species Triticum urartu. The sequence continues at coordinate 318,113,734 of NC_053023.1, read as the reverse complement.
GTGGAACAAAACACTAGGCGAGAGGCCGAGCCTTCCACCCTTTACCAAGTATATAGATGCATTAAGATAACATAGCAATATAATGATATCCCAACAAGTAAATAAAAGATGTTCCAACAAGGAACGGCCTCCAATCTTCACCTGCAACTAGCAACGCTATAAGAGGGGCTAAGCAAAGCGGTAACATAGCCAATCAACGGTTTTCGAGGACAAGGTGGGTTAGAGGTTTGACATGGCAAAATGGGAGGCTTGCAAGCAAGTGGTAGGCATCATAGCATTAGCATAGCAAAAGAGCGAGCAAACTAGCATAGCAAAGATAGTAGTGATTTCGAGGGTATGATCATCTTGCCTGCACAGTTGTCAGAGTTGACTGGATCCTCAAAAGCAAACTCAACGGGCTCCTCGTTAGCGAACTTGATAAAGGATAAGGTGTCCCGATGTTTCGATGAGATGGTGGCTATCGTTTTCTGTGGGAGTCGACCTTGACGATCTGACTACGAACGTGCGAGACGTCGCGCCTTAGCAATCGCTAAACCAACTTCTGAGGGTTATTGACCACACCGGAGCACGATCAGCCTGACCACGAGGGTCTGTTTCCTACGAGCAAACGAAGAACAAGAAGGAAACTGAGATTGCAATCGGGATATTGCGAATATAAGATGAAAGCTTTATTGATCAAGGTGGGGTTCTGTGAGGTCTTGGTCTGGTCGTTGGACACAAACGAAGTACGCGAAGTTGCAGCTATGGCGAACTTTTAATCTAAACAAAACCCGAAGTCTAAACGACGCCCTAAGGGCTGTATATATGGAGGAAGAGGGGGGAATTTCGTGGCCCTTGAGGGTGGGGTCCGAAACCAACCCTAACTCTTGTTTCCCCACACATACGGGCTCTAAAAATAGCCTATACTTAAGTATTTAGAAATTACATGGGCCTGGGCCATTAATAAGGTGACGCAGCACCTAGAATAGCCTATGGACTAATATTATGAAGTGGCATCTTGTATATTTCGTACAAGGCTTCATGCACTCCTTATGGCGGCTTCAAAGTCCTGAAATCATCACTTGTAACTCCGTTCTTGATCCCCTTGCGCATGCCATCAACTCCATGCGTGTTCTTGCTCCAAGGTTCATCCTTCTCCAAGCTAGGCCCTTCATTTGTAAGCAAAACAAATGTATCCAATTTAGGCAGCATCATAATCTCATGAACATTAGAATCATTACCAAGAAACGAAAGTACCTGGTAATTTAATTGGCGTGCGCGAGCTCTAGTAATTGGTCCAGTATATGTAACAGTAGGGGCTGTGGGTGTAACAATGGTATTGATGTCCTCATCATCCCCCCTCTACAATCAACGCACATACGCGACGTACCATCCTTTTTCGGCACTAAAATGATAGGAATAGCACAAGGACTAAGGGATTCGCGTATATAACCTTTGTCAAGCAGTTCTTGTACTTGACGCATAATCTCCTTCGTCTCCTCTGGATTGGTATGGTATGGTGCACGGTTGGGTAGCGAAGGACCAGGAATTAAGTCAATTTGATGCTCAATCCCTCGAATAGGTGGTAATCCCGCTGGCACGTCTTGTGGAAAGACGTCAGCGAACTCCTGCAAAATGTTAGTGACAGCAGGGGGCAAAGAGGAAGGCACGTCCTCAAATGAAAATAATGCCTCTTTGCACACAAAAGCATAGCAAACAGATTTGCTAAAATCTAGCTCATCAATATCAGATTTGGTGGCAAGTAAACATGCACTTTTCAATTTAATTTCAGAAACAACAGTAGATGGTTTATTATTAGGCTTCATTTGGTGCTCAAATTCTTTTGCCACAATCTGATTTTCACTCTTATTTATCTCCTGTTTTGCTTTATTAGCTCTATTAATATCATCTTTCAAAATGGAATCAGGAGTCATAGGAAGCAAAGTAATATTTTTATCGTTATGAACAAGAGTATACTGATTGTTTCTACCATGGTGTACAGAATTTTTATCAAATTGCCATGGTCTACCAAGTAATAAGGAACATGCTTGCATAGGTACCACATCACAATCAACATAATCAGCATATGTAGAGATACTAAAATGCACACAAACAGTACGTGTTACCTTAACCTTGCCGCTGTTGTTGAACCATTGGATGTAGTAAGGATGTGGATGTGGTCTTGTGGTGAGAGATAGCTTCTCCACCATCTCCATGCTAGCCAAGTTATTGCAGCTCCCTCCATCTATGATCACGCGAACAGAACATTCCTTCACAACTCCCTTTGTATGGAACAAATTATGCCTCTGATTTTGCTCAGCTTGTGTAACCTGCACACTCAAAACACGTTGAGCAACTAAACATTCATACCTGTCAGCATCTTCAGGAGCCATGTATTGCGTCTCATGATCAGAACCGTCTCCACCGTGTTCTTCACGTGTAATAAGAGCCAAAGTCTCCTCATCATAGTCACTAGCGGACTCATACCCACCATCCTCAGTAACAATCATCACACGCTTAGATGGGCATTCTCTCGCATAATGACCTCCAGCCTTGCAACGTCGACAAATAATATCATGTGTTTGCCCCGTTGATGCCATGGATAAAGAAGAGCTCTTTGCAGGCCCAGAAGGTGTGCTCTTGGCAGATAGTGGTGATTGTGCCTGCTTTATTGTATCACGGTTGGAGGTGGCAGCCGACGGAGCCGCCGGTGTAGCAGAACGTGTGGAAGTAGATGATGCACGTGGTGTCCATGATGAAGGTCGACCTGCAGAAAAGTTAGTCCGCGCCAATGCCTGTCGATCCTGCACTTCACGTTCAGCTTTACAAGCAAGATGGAATAAACGAGTGATATTAGTATACTCCTTATACTCTAGAATCGTATGAATCTCTCTATTTAATCCACCCATAAAACGTGCAAGCATAGCTTCATTCTCCTCAACAATACCACATCTAATCATGCCAGTTTGTAATTCCTGATAATATTCTTCTACAGAATTTTTTCCCTGTCTTAAGCGCTGCAATTTTTGAAGTAATTCATGTTGATAATATGGTTGGACCTAACGAGTACGCATAGCAGTTTTCAAAGCAGCCCAAGTAGCCGGAATAGGATATAATCTACAATGCTCAGACCACCAAACACATGCAAAACTAGTGAATGCACAAACAGCAGCAGGAACACGTCTCTCCTCGGGATATTGTAAACATGTAAATCGTTGTTCAGTTTCTAACTCCCAAGTAAGATATATATCAGGAACATATCTACCCTCAAATGGTGGAATATTCAATTTTAGTTTAGGGAGATGGTCATGATCGCGTACCTGAGGGTCAGCCCTACCATTGCCATTATTTGCATGTGGACGACCTGGTGGTTGCTGTGCTGGTGGTGGCACGTAGTTCTGATTTTGATCAACCTCATCCTCATAATCTCCCACATAATCCTCCTCCTCCACATCAGCAGTAGGAGCCACAGAAGTATCAACAGCAGCACCAGCAGTTTGGCCCGACTGAAGAGGGACACGGCTCGCTCGGTGGAGGGCTGTTTCCCGACGTGGAGGTAGTCGATGTTGTTGCTGTTGTTGCAGAGGTGCGGCAGGAGCAGCCGGTGGTGGTGGTGGAAAACGCGAAAGCAATTCAGCAAACTTGTTATCGAGCTTTGTTTCAAACGTCTTCTCCATGCCATCTATCTTCTCCATGGCCTCTTCAAATCTGTTTATCACATCGTGCACCTGTCCACTCATCATTTGCTGAAACGTATCATGAAGCTCCTTGTTCATCAAGTTCTCCCAGTCAGTCTCGTCGGCTTGTGATCCTCGCATGGTTAGCAGCAATAGAAACACACAAGAATATGATCCTACAGACTACTAACAAGTGGTGGTGGTGGCGGGTGTCACAAATCCGTCAAGCAAATCTCAAATTCTTACCAGTTCTTACCCAGCAGCAGGCGGTGATCGGCAACCGTTGTAGTCAAAACTCTCAAAAGCTTGGATAGAGCGATTGCCAGGGAGAGTCAAACGCATGACGTAGATGTATGTGGAACTGGGAAGGCTTATAGTATGGTAGCAAAAAGGGTCAGCAATAATCAATTCAGAGATGCAAAGTTGAATAAACGCTCAACGACGGTACTGTGCTGGTCCTATGCTAGACCGTGCTAGAGACGCGAGCCTAGAACACTAACAAAATCACGGCGCTGCACGTAAATAAGGGAAAAGCACACTCTGGAACTCTTTTTTTTCACTCTTTTTTTTTGCGAAAAATCACTATAATGGCGAGTGTCTCAAAACTCTTCCCTCGTCAAACTGATAGGATGGGCACGAAATTTTTTTTTCACTTTTTTTTCGGAAATCAGGGCAGCGACGACGAAAAAGTGCGACAAAAAATCACTATGATGGCACGTGGCTCAAAAGACTCAGAAAAGCCTAAAAATAGGATAGGGAAAAAAATTTACCCGTGAAAATTTTGGCCTAAAAACTGCCTGGGGGTCTCCAGACTTTTTTTTCCGAGACCTACGCAGGCAAGGAAACACGAATCGGAATTTAGATTGATCTCAAGGACAAACCTAATATGAGAAGAACTCGGATTGGTGGTGGATATATGGTTGTGGTATATGGCAGCGGTGGTGGTATATGGTAGCGGTGGTGGTATATGGATACAGATTGGTGGTGGTATATGGATACGGATTGGTGGTGGTATATGGATATGGATTCAGAGTGGTGGAGGATAAGCAAAAGTGGTAGATGGGCGATGATGATGGTGCGGCGGCGGCGTGACAACTCATGACCAGAACTCGAAACTCTAAAAGACTAGACTCTAAGACCAGCAACTTGACACGACGATGCAACCGCAAATTCAACAAAGCAAAAACCCTAAAAAGATTATGCAAAGGCTCAGATTGGTTCGGATATGATGAACTAACCCTAATTTTTTTTCTGGCTTTTTCATGGACTGTAGGTATGAAGAACAGACTCGATCTAATCTACGAAAAACTATAAAATCTCACCGAGCAACCTGGAAATCTGATACCACTTGATAAAGGCTAAGGTGTCCCGATGTTTCGATGAGATGGTGGCTATCGTTTTCTGTGGGAGTCGACCTTGACGATCCGACTACGAACGTGCGAGATGTCGCGCCTTAGCAATCGCTAAACCAACTTCCGAGGGTTGTTGACCATGCGGGAGCACGATCAACATGACCACGAGGGTCTGTTTCCTGCGAGCAAACGAAGAACAAGCAAGAAACTGAGATTGCAATCGGGATATTGCGAATATAAGATGAAAGCTTTATTGATCAAGGTGGGGTTCTGTGACGTCTTGGTCTGGTCGTTGGACACAAACAAAGTACGCGAAGTTGCAGCTATGGCGAACTTTTAATCTAAACAAAACCCAAAGTCTAAACGACGCCCTAAGGGCTGTATATATGAAGGAAGAGGGGGGAATTTCGTGGCCCTTGAGGGTGGGGTCCGAAACCAACCCTAACTCTTGTTTCCCCACACTTACGGGCTCTAAAAATAGCCTATACTTAAGTATTTCGAAATTACATGGGCCTGGGCCATTAATAAGGTGACGCAGCACCTAGAATAGCCTATGGACTAATATTATGAAGTGGCATCTTGTATATTTCGTACAAGGCTTCATGCACTCCTTATGGCGGCTTCAAAGTCCTGAAATCATCACTTGTAACTCCGTTCTTGATCCCCTTGCGCATGCCATCAACTCCATGCGTGTTCTTGCTCCAATGTTCATCCTTCTCCAAGCTAGGCCCTTCATTTGTAAGCAAAACAAATGTATCCAATTTAGGCAGCATCATGATCTCATGAACATTAGAATCATTACCAAGAAACGAAAGTACCTGGTAATTTAATTGGCGTGCGCGAGCTCTAGTAATTGGTCCAGTATATGTAACAGTAGGGGCTGTGGGTGTAACAATGGTATTGATGTCCTCATCAGAACTCGTCTCCCGGCTTTACTCAAACAAGACAAACAAGCTACAAGGATACAATGAACCACGTGCAAACTCAAACAACGCAATGCAAAGATGGTATGCTATGCGGAATGCGATGCGGGATGCAAAATGCAAGATATGACAGGAAATGCATGAACCTGGACTCAACATGGAAAACCAAGTGTGCCACTGGAAATATGAGATGAAATCGCTTGAAAACGTTATAAAGAACGCCGGAATCGGAGTTACGGTTTGGAAATGGCAAGCGATTCAAAAATGACACCGGTCTGCGATTTACAGCAAGTAGGCATCTAAATGCAATGAGATGAACATGCTACAACAGCCAAAAATGACAACAAAATACATGGCATGGATGCAAACAAGATGCTTAACAAAAGTCTAGCACTGAGCTACGGCCAATTCATCCATTAACAGGTTCAAACAAGCATGGCAAAAATGCATATGACAAACAGATCTCAGACTTAGTGAAATTAACACTTGTCTGGAATTTCAGATCAGGTAGCCCTCTTTGGAGCATGAAAACTACATGCTACAGGACCTGAACATGGCAAAGTAAAGCATGGCATGGAGCTACTCAAAGAGCTTAACAAAAGTCCCTTAGTGACCTTGAGCCAAAAGGGATCAGAAAATACAATTGCAAGCACGTGAACATAGCTGTGAACATAGCAAAAACATAATCAGTTTTCAGACTTAGTGAAAACTGGCACATGCTGAAATATAACTCAAGTAGGCATGTTTACGAGCTCGATGCACTCACTAAGGTGCAAGTCATGGCAAGACAAGCATACACCCATCAAGAAGGCACAAAATGCAAGCTAGACATGGCAAGAACAATAGCATAGCATGCACGGATCAACTACAACATCATCGGCAAAATTGCAAACAAGTTGACAATCTGCCCAGATTCACAAAGTAGCAAAAGTAGAGCTCGATTGACTCAAGCTAGGGTGCTCCATAATTGCAAACAAAGACATGGATGGATAGAGCACTACAATATTAACAAAACATCCTTACTGATCATCCTCAAAAGAGGCACGGATCACTAGGAAACAACATAGAACATATGGCATCATGAGATAAACAGCTCCAGGACTTAGTGAAATCACTAAGTCCCTGAAAACAGAATTATCAAGTGCACCACTTTGCAAGCTTGCACAAGTCACTACACACATCACAAAAATACATGGGTTGCACCTCTGGAAAGATGGCAAAACCCTTAACAAAACATATGTAGAACTCATGGGCATAGCATGCACACATTAATCATGGCAAAAATGACAAAACCTAAATGGATTAGCAGATCTGACAGTTAACTCAAGTAGCCCTCTTCTAACAGCATTTCCGGCATCAAGATGAACTCAAATGAAAATGATGCAATGGAATGAAATGATGTACTCTCTGAGGTGAACATTTTGATATGCTATATGCATGAATCGGAGCTATGGATGCAAAGTTACGGGGCTACGAACATGTACATATGGACTCAGAATATCAGGGACTTGGTAAAAAAACAACCCCAGATCTAGGGTTTGACCGGCGCGAAATCCGAGGCGGGGCCGGCGCGCACTGTTCATGCCGGAGTTCGTCGCCGACGTCGCCAGAGTGGACAGGAGAGGCCGGGCCGGGGCCGGCGGTGCGGGGCGGCGGCGGCGGCGCGGGGCGGCGGCGGCGGCGCCGGGAGGCGGCGGCGCGCGGGCCGGGAGGCGGGCGGCGCGGCGGCTCGGCCGCGCGGGGACGGCGGCTGTGGCCACGTGGCGGCGGAGAGGCTGGGCGCGGCGGAGCGGACGCGTCCGGTCCGTCCCGGACACGTCCGGCGGCGGCGGTGGATGGATCTAGGGTTAGGGGGAAGAGTGGAACCGCGAATTTGAAGGAGGGGGTCTATATATAGGCATAGAGGGAGCTAGGAGAGTCCAAATGAGGTGCGGTTTTCGGCCACGCGATCGTGATCGAAACTAGATGATGGAGCAGAGTTAGGTGGGTTTTGGGCCAAATTGGAGGGGTGTTGGGCTGCAACACACACGAGGCCTTTTCGGTCCCTCGGTTAACCGTTGGAGTATCAAACGAAGTCCAAATGATACGAAACTTGACAGGCGGTCTACCGGTAGTAAACCAAGGCCGCTTGGCAAGTCTCGGTCCAATCCGGAAATGTTTAATCCCCACACACGAAAGAAGGCTAGAAATGACCACCGGAGGAGAACGAAGCACCGGAATGCAAAACGGACAACGGGAAAAATGCTCGAATGCCTGAGACGAGCACGTATGCAAATGCAATGCACATGATGACATGATATGAGATGCATGACAACGATAACAACACACGGAGACAAAACCCGAACCCGAGGAAATAAATAAACTTAACGCCGGAAACGGCAAGAGTTGGAGTACAAATAGGGAAAGTTACATCCGGGGTGTTACATATATTCGGGGTGTTACAACACTCCACCACTACGAAAGGATCTCGTCCAGAGATCTAGGACTGAAAGAACGCCGGGTACTCAGAATGGAGGTGATCCTCGGGTTCCCAGGTAGCTTCACGGTCGGAATGGTGTAACCACTTGACTTTGAGAAATTTGATTGACTTGTTGCGAGTCTTGCGTTCAGTCTCTTCAAGAATAGCAACTGGGTGCTCACGATAAGAGAGATCTTCTTGGAGCTCAATGTCCTCGAAGTTGACGGTGCCGTCAGGAGTCTTGAAGCACTTTTGAAGCTGAGAGACATGGAACACGTCATGAACATTTGTAAAGTTTGAAGGAAGCTCGAGTTGATAGGCAAGGTCGCCTCTCTTGCTGACAATCTTGAAAGGTCCCACGTATCTAGGAGCAAGCTTCCCTTTGATACCGAAGCGACGAGTACCTTTCATAGGAGAGACGCGGAGGTAAACATGATCTCCGATCTCGAAAGCCAAATCACGGTGCTTACTATGATAGTGGCTCTTTTGGCGGGATTGGGCTGCTTTGAGGTTATCACGAATGACTTTGCACATTTGTTCTGCCTCTGTGATTAAGTCATTACCCAAAAGCTGACGTTCACCGGTTTCAGACCAGTTGAGAGGGGTACGACACTTCCTGCCATACATAATTTCAAATGGGACCTTTCCCGAACTTGCTTGAAAACTGTTGTTGTAGGAGAATTCAGCATAAGGAAGACAATCCTCCCACTTCATGCCGAAGGAGATCACACACGCCCTGAGCATATCTTGAAGAATCTGGTTGACACGCTCGACTTGACCGCTAGTTTGAGGATGGAAAGCTGTGCTGAAGCGGATGTTGGTGCCCATGGCCTTCTGAAAAGAATCCCAAAACTTCGAGGTAAAGATGCTGCCACGGTCTGAAGAGATCACTTGTGGAATACCGTGCAGAGAGACAATTCGAGAGGTATAGAGTTCCGCCAATTGAGCTGCAGTGATCGACTCTTTGATAGGCAGAAAGTGAGCCACTTTGGTGAGTTTGTCGATGACAACGAGTATAGCACCATTGCCACGCTTGGACTTTGGAAACCCAGTCACGAAGTCCATTTCAATGTGGTCAAAATTCCATTCTGGAATGGCAAGAGGTTAGAGGAGACCTGCTGGCCTTTGGTGTTCTGCCTTCACTCTTCTGCAGACATCACATTCATTCACGAATTGAGCAATCTCGCGCTTCATTCGAGTCCACCAATAAGCTTCCTTGAGGTCCTGATACATCTTCGTGCTCCCAGGGTGGATGGAGAGGAGAGAATTGTGAGCCTCGTTCATGATCACTTTACGGAGGTCACCTTTGGGTACAACAATACGATCCTCGAAGAAGAGAGTGTCCTTGTCATCAAGGCGGTAGCACTTGTACTTGGACTGACTCTTGGCAATCCCAATCTTCACCTTTTTCACCATAGCATCAAGAAGCTGGGCTTGGCGAATCTGGTCTTCCAAGGTAGGACAAACTTGAAGGTTGGTGAGGAAACCTTGAGGAACAATTTGCAAATTAAGTTTGCGGAAAGCTTCACAAAGCTCAGGTTGATAAGGCTTAAGAATTAGACTGTTGCAGTAAGCTTTCCTGCTCAATGCGTCAGCAATCACATTAGCCTTGCCTGGAGTATACTCGATACTCGGATTATACTCTTGAATCATTTCGACCCATCGAGTTTGCCTGAGGTTGAGATTAGGCTGAGTGAAGATGTACTTGAGACTCTTGTGATCAGTGAAAATGTCCACTTTTCTTCCCAATATAAGATGTCTCCAAGTCAACAGAGCATGCACAACTGCCGCCAACTCGAGATCATGAGTGGGGTAGTTCTTCTCATTAGGCTTCAACTGGCGAGATGTATAAGCAACAACTTTCTTCTCTTGCATCAATACTGCGCCAAGACCTTGGAGAGAGGCATCACAAAAGTCCTCGTACGGCTTGGATTCATCAGGCGGAGTCAGAACTGGAGCAGTGATCAATTTCTCTTTCAAAGTGTTGAAAGCAATATCACACTCCGGAGACCAAACGTACTTGACGTGCTTCTGGAGAAGATTAGAGAGAGGCTTCGCGATCTTAGAAAAGTTTTCAATGAAAATTCGGCAATAGCTTGCGAGACCGAGGAAGCTACGGAGTTACTTCATGTTCTGAGGAGGTTCCCAATTCACAATTGCAGACACCTTCTCAGCATTCACGGCAATGCCCTTGGCAGAGATGATATGACCAAGATTAAGAACCTCATCGAGCCAAAATTCACACTTGGAGAACTTGGCGTAGAACTGATGTTCTCTGAGCTTATCAAGAACCAAACGCAAGTGCTTGGCATGATCTTCCTTGTTCTTCGAGAAAACCAGAATGTCGTCGAGGTAGACCAAAACGAAGTCATTGGTGTAGGCGTTGAAGATGAAATTCATCATGCGAGAGAACGTCGGAGGAGCGTTGACGAGGCCAAAAGACATGACAGTGTATTCATATGAACCAAAGCTTGTCCTAAAAGCCGTCTTTGGAATATCTTGCTCAGGAATTCGAATCTGATGATAACCCATACGGAGATCAAGCTTGGAGAATACTCAAGCACCTTTGAGTTGTTCGAACGGCTCATTGATGTTGGGAAGTGGATATTTGTTCTTGATAGTCTTCTTGTTCACTAGACGGTAATCAACACAAAGTCGGTCCGTTCCATCCTTCTTCTTCACAAAAAGAACACCACAACCCCACAGAGAAGAACTAGGCCGGATGAGACCCATTTTCTCTTGAATATCGAGTTGCTTCTTCAGCTCCTTCAACTCTTCAGGTCCGAGCTTGTAAGGACGTTTGCAAACAAGTTCCGTGCCAGGCTTAAGATCAATAACAAATTCAACAGGCCGGTGCGGAGGCATTCCTGGAAGCTCTTCTGGAAAAATGTCTTGATATTCGCAAACGACTGGAATTTGCGAGATAGCGTCCAATTCACCCTTCTCATTGAGAGAAAACAGACGGATGGTATTATCCCGAGCGGCAAACACAATTACATCCTCAGACGAATGAGTCAATTGAATCTGCCTAGCAGCACAATCAAGATGTGCCTTGTGCTTAGAAAGCCAATCCATCCCGAGAATAAGATCAATATCCGAGTCACCGAGAACCGTTGGGGAAGCCAAGAACTTGTAGTCACCCAAAGTGATAGTAACATCCGGAACGATGGAGTTAGCATGCATGCGCTTACCGGGAGAGACAACTGCTAAAGGACTAGGCAAAACTTGCGAAACCAATTCATGCCTATTTGTAAACTATCTCAACATGAAGCAATGCGATGCACCAGTGTGAGAAAGAACTTTTGCAGGTATATCATTAACAGGAAGGTTACCCATGATCACATCTGACGAGTCCTCTGCCTAAGCTGCATTCATCAAGTTGACCTTGGCGTGCTTGGGGTTATGCTTGACCATAGCTGTACTTGTCGATCTGATAGGAGGAGGAGGAGGAAGAAGACGCCTCTGGTTGAAACACTTGTTGGCATAGTGCCCCTTCTGTTGGCACTTGTTGCACATGACCTCTGAAAGCGGACGGTGATACGGAGCACTCAATCTTCGAGGTTGAGACGAATTCTTGTTCTGAAAGCCAGGGTTGGGTGGGTGGAAAGAACCACTGCCACCTTTGCTCTTCTGCTGATACAGCTGATGGAACGGAGGAGGAGGAAGCCAATACTTCTGCTGCTTGGCCACTTGAGTAGAGGAAGAAGGAGTAACATCTCTGACTCGCTTCTTGGAAGCGTCGCACCTCAACTGAGCAGCCTCTTGCTTCAGTGCCATGTTGTAGAACTCATCGTATCTCAAGGGTTCAAAGAGGACAAGAGCGAGCTGAATTTCTTCTCTGAGACCACCCCTGAACTGATATATCATGCTCTTCTCATCAGGGACGTCCTGCTTAGCAAAGCGGGCGAGCTTCTGGAACAACTTGTTGTAGTCATAGACAGATAAAGAGCCTTGCTTCAGATTGCGGAATTCCTCACGCTTGCTTTCAACCACGCTCTGGGGAATATGATGAGCTCGGAAATCTCGGCGGAAATCATCCCAAGTGATAACACGTCCACCTCTGGAGTCCTTGTACTGCTGGAACCATTCTGCAGCTTGATCTTTGAGTTGGAAGGAAGCAAACTTAACAAAGTCCTCAGGCCTGACGTTACTACACTCGAAATGCTTACACAGATCCACAAGCCAATCATCAGCATCGGTTGCCTCAACACAATTGCTGAAAGTCTTTGGCCCGTTAGCAAGGAACTGGTTGAGTGTAGCAAAGTGATTCTGATTGCTGCCTTGATTCCCTTGGTTTCCTTGATTGCGCTCTTGAAGAATTTGCATGATCAACTGTGTGTTTGCATTGGTTGCGGCCATCACAGCTTGCCATGCCTCTAGAGGAGGTGGAGGTGGTGGCGGATCAGGATTCGGAGTCGTGCGCGTTGGAGGAGCCATCCTGAAGAGGTTGACCACCATTAGCACATTGACAGACAAATAATGAAGCTGAATCCAACGGAATAAAAATTGCAACATATAGTCTTCACATCCGAACAAAAATGAACGAATGCATTCCTCTTGAAATGGTCACATATCCATAAATTGAGAAGCCATGTAGAATTAAGGTAGAGAAATAAATCAACAAGGTACGGATCAAGAACGAATAATCGGTAAGAAATCCCAATCTCAAACCAATATCCGTGGAAGAAGGACTAGAGCTACTAGAATTCCCACCTATGAAACTCCCGAACCTTTCCGGTTATGCAATCAGGTGTTGGGGATACAGGGGAAGCATAATATCTCACCCAAATCTAGCAATTCCTACATCCAGCTGTATCCATCCTTCAACACATAACCAAGAAACCTTCGGAAACCATCTACCTCAACCATCGAAAAGTATCCGTTATACAAGTTATGGCGATACTCCCGAACTCCCGCCCCAGTACTGGGTGGCGTCGAGGTTATCTCACCAACAAACTGCATAAAAGAGATTTTCGATGTCGGCGTACTAGACTCAGGTATTCCAGAACTGCAATGTTAAAATTATGATGACAACACCTCAGAGCTCAACTCCCCAGGACACTTCCACTAAACCCCTGACAGGAGGCACCAAGACAATGTTCTCATCATAAAACCATCGGAACGATTCCAAGATACCCGCGTGATCCTAAATTTTTTTAGTGAAATTTGAGAAGAGAAGAGTCAAAACTCTACGTCAGGATGCCTTACCGGAGCGATGAGGAGACTGGGAAGTAAAAAGAATTCTTAATCTCTCCGATATATAATCATAAAGACCCAAAACATTTTTCTAGACACAACTCGGCCGCTAAAACGATCAAGCAATGGGGCTCTAAGGTCGGGGAAGGCTCTGATTACCAACTTGTAACACCCTCGATGCGACTATAGCTCCCACGTGTCGAGGCACGACTTAGAGACATAATCGCATTGAAGGCATATGTCGCAAGTTAGGCAATCTTCACAACATCCCATGTAATATAAATAATAAAGGGGAGATAACATAGTTGGCTTATACTCGCCACGTCAATCAAGGACATAAATAACATTACATCATCCAAACACTCATGGCCCGACTACGGCGCCAAAATAAAAGATAACCCAACATGCGACAATGGTCCCGTTCACCCCCAACTGGGCACCACTACTGATCATCGGGAAAGGAAACATAGTAACATTGAGAGTCTTCGTCGAACTCCCACTTGACCTCGTACGCGTCTCCTGGAGCGGAATCATCAGGCCCTGCATCTGGTGTAATAGTAATCTGTGAGCCATAGGGACTCAGCAATCTCACACCCTCGCGATCAAGACTATTTAAGCTTATAGGTAAGGCAAGGTAAATATAGGTGGAGCACCAGCAAGTGACTAGCATATATGGTGGCTAACTTATTCGCAAAAGAGAGCGAGAAGAGGAGGCAAAGCACGAGCGAGAAAATAGAGAACAACCTGCGCAAACATTACTCCAACACCATGTCCACTTCCCGGACTCCGCCGAGAAGAGGCCATCACGGTAACACACTCAGTTGATTCATTTTAATTAAGTTAAGGTTCAAGTTATCTACAACCGGACATTAACAAATTCCCATGTGCCCATAACCACGAGCACAACTTTCGAAAGTTCAAATCCCTGCAGGGGAGTCCCAACTTAGCCCATGAAAAGCTCTCACCGGTAGCTGACAGGTGGACCAACACTCAGAGGAGCACTGGCCCGGGGGGGTTAAAATAATGATGACCCTTGAGTCTGCAGAACCCAAGGGAAAGAAAAGGCTAGGTGGCAAATGGTAAAACCAAGGTTGGGCATTGCTGGAAAAGCTTTAATCAAGGCGAACTATCAAGGGGTTCCCATAATAACCCAACCGCGTAAGGAACGCAAAAATCCGGGAACATAACACCCATATGACGGAAAACTAGGGCGGCAAGAGTGGAACAAAACACTAGGCGAGAGGCCGAGCCTTCCACCCTTTACCAAGTATATAGATGCATTAAGATAACATAGCAATATAATGATATCCCAACAAGTAAATAAAAGATGTTCCAACAAGGAACGGCCTCCAATCTTCACCTGCAACTAGCAACGCTATAAGAGGGGCTAAGCAAAGTGGTAACATAGCCATCAACGGTTTGCTAGGACAAGGTGGGTTATAGGTTTGACATGGCAAAATGGGAGGCTTGCAAGCAAGTGGTAGGCATCGTAGCATTGGCATAGCAAAAGAGCGAGCAAACTAGCATAGCAAAGATAGTAGTGATTTCGAGGGTATGATCATCTTGCCTGCACAGTTGTCAGAGTTGACTGGATCCTCAAAAGCAAACTCAATGGGCTCGTCGTTAGCGAACTCGTCTCCCGGCTCTACTCAAACAAGACAAACAAGCGTGCAAACTCAAACAACGCAATGCAAAGATGGCATGCGATGCGGGATGCAAAATGAAAGATATGACAGGAAATGCATGAACCTGGACTCAACTTGGAAAACCAAGTGTGCCACTGGAAAGATGAGATGAAATCGCTTGAAAACGATATAAGGAACGCCGGAATCGGAGTTACGGTTTGGAAATGGCAAGCGATTCAAAAATGACACCGGTCTGCGATTTACAGCAAGTAGGCATCTAAATGCAATGAGATGAACATGCTACAGCAGCCAAAAATGACAACAAAATACATGGCATGGATGCAAACAAGATGCTTAACAAAAGTCTAGCACTGAGCTACGGCCAATTCATCCATTAACAGGTTCAAACAAGCATGGCAAAAATGCATATGACAAACAGATCTCAGACTTAGTGAAATTAACACTTGTCTGGAATTTCAGATCAGGTAGCCCTCTTTGGAGCATGAAAACTACATGCTACAGGACCTGAACATGGCAAAGTAAAGCATGGCATGGAGCTACTCAAAGAGCTTAACAAAAGTCCCTTAGTGACCTTGAGCCAAAAGGGATCAGAAAATACAATTGCAAGCACGTGAACATAGCAAAAACATAATCAGTTTTCAGACTTAGTGAAAACTGGCACATGCTGAAATATAACCCAAGTAGGCATGTTTATGAGCTCGATGCACTCACTAAAGTGCAAGTCATGGCAAGACAATCATGCACCCATCAAGAAGGCACAAAATGCAAGCCAGACATGGCAAGAACAATTGCATAGCAAGCACGGATCAACTACAACAACATCGGCAAAATTGCAAACAAGTTGACAATCTGCCCAGATTCACAAAGTAGCAAAAGTAGAGCTCGATTGACTCAAGCTAGGGTGCTCCATAAATGCAAACAAAGACAAGGATGGATAAAGCACTACAATATTAACAAAATATCCTTACTGATCATCCTCAAAAGAGGCACGGATCACTAGGAAACAACAAGAACATATGGCATCATGAGATAAATTGCTCCAGGACTTAGTGAAATCACTAAGTCCCTGAAAACAGAATTATCAAGTCCACCACTTTGCAAGCTTGCACAAGTCACTACACACATCACAAAAATACATGGGTTGCACCTCTGGAAAGATGGAAAAACCCTTAACAAAACATATGTAGAACTCATGGGCATAGCATGCACACATTAGTCATGGCAAGAATGACAAAAGTGCTAAACGGAGTAGCAAATCTGACAAATAACTCAAGTAGCCCTCTTCTAACAGCATTTCGGGCATCAATATGAGCTCAAATGAAAATGATGCAATCGAATGAAATGATGTACTCTCTGAGATGAACATTTTGATATGCTATATGCATGAATCGGAGCTACGGATGCAAAGTTACGGGGCTACGAACATGTGCATATGGACTGAGAATATCAGGGACTTGGTAAAAAAAACAACCCCAGATCTAGGGTTTGACCGGCGTGGAATCCGAGGCGGGGCCGGCGCGCACTGTTCACACCGGAGTTCGTCGCCGACGTCGCCGGAGTGGAGAGGAGAGGCCGGGCCGGGGCCGGCGGTGGCGGCGGCGGCCGGGAGGCGGCGGCGCGCGGGCCGGGAGGTGGCGGCGCGGTGGCTCGGGCCGCGGGGGCCCTCCCTGGGCCTGGCGGGCCGCGGCGGCGGGGACGGCGGCTGTGGCCACGTAGCGGCGCGGGAGAGGCTGGGCGTGGTGGAGCGGCGCATCCGGTCCGTCCCGGAGACGTCCGGCGGCGGCGGTGGATGGATCTAGGGTTAGGGGAAGAGTGGAACCGCGAATTTGAAGCAGGGGGTCTATATATAGGCAGAGAGGGAGCTAGGAGAGTCCAAATGAGGTGCGGTTTTCAGCCACGCGATCATGATCGAACAATCTAGATCATGGAGCAGAGTTAGGTGGGTTTTGGGCCAAATTGGAGGGGTGTTGGGCTGCAACACACACGAGGCATTTTTGGTCCCTCGGTTAACCGTTGGAGTATCAAATGAAGTCCAAATGATATGAAACTTGACAGGCGGTCTACCGGTAGTAAACCAAGGCCGCTTGGCAAGTCTCGGTCCAATCCGTAAACGTTTAATCCCCACACACAAAAGAAGGCTAGAAATGACCACCGGAGGAGAACGAAGCGCCGGAATGCAAAACGGACAACGGGAAAAATGCTCGAATGCCTGAGACGAGCACGTATGCAAATGCAATGCACAAGATGACATGATATGAGATGCATGACCACGATAACAACACACGGAGACAAAACCCGAACCCGAGGAAATAAATATAACTTAACGCCGGAAACGGCAAGTGTTGGAGTACAAATAGGGAAAGTTATATCCGGGGTGTTACAGCGTGGCAGCTCCCTATTGGCGCGGGGCGGCGGCGCGGTTTGTCCGGCGGACGACAGACATGTCTGGCCGGCGGCGGAGCGGATTTTTAGGGTTTAGGGAGAGAGGAGACCCGGGATTTCGGAAGGGGATCTATTTATAAAGGTAGAGGGAGCTAGGAAGCTCCAAATGAGGTGCGGTTTGCGGCCACACGATCGTGATCGAACACTCTAGATGATAGAAGGGGTCTAGGTGGGCTTTAGGCCAAATTGGAAGGGTGTTGGGATGCAACACACACGAGGCCTTTTTGGTCCCTCGGTTAACCGTTGGAGTATCAAACGAAGTCCAAATGGTACGAAACTTGACAGGCGGTCTACCGGTAGTAAACCAAGGCCGCATGACAAGTCGCGGTCCAATCCGAAAACGTTTAACCCCCACACATGAAAAGAGGTAGAAAGGACCACTGGAGGACATAGGAGCGCCGGAATGCAAAACGGACAACGGGGAAAATGCTCGGATGCATGAGACGAACACATATGCAAATGCCATGCACATGATGACATGATATGAGATGCATGACAAAGACAACAACACACGGAGACAAAAACCGGACAACGGAGAAATAAAATAACTTAGTTCCGAAAACGGCAAGAGTTGGGATACAGGTAAGGTAAATTACATCCGGGGTGTTACATCAAACACCGTGTGCCGCGCCTCAGGAGGAAGAGCCGGAGCCTGAAGCCTCATACGGTCACCGTAGCCAGAGAAGGTCCACATTTGCCGGGAGTGGCGTTGAAGCGGAGCGATGCGACATCGGATGAACTCCTTCACCACCATGGGCGCCGTCACTCCAAGGTCCTTCAGCCTGGCCAGCCGGTGCCATACATGGCCGAGCTGCCGATCGGCAAGCTTTGCGTGCCCCCGACCGGAGCTCGGAGCAGCTGGCATCCGTGGGAGCAGCAGCAGGGGGCTGCGCACACCAACGTCCACAAACACCCAGCGCTTCCTCAAGCCTTCGAGGACCGGTGAGAGCTCAAATTTGATCCCCGAGCCGGCCATCGCCGCGACGGCCTGAAGGGATACACACCTTGAGCACTGGAGAGGATCTGTCTGGTGCAGCGAGAAGAAGTAGCGAAGAAAGTCCACGGAAGGGGCAATGCCCACCATGGCTTCACAGACGAAGGCAAAGACAACAAGGAGGATGATGGATTGGGGATCAAGATGCAGCGCATTAATCTGGTAATGCGAGAGCACCGCGTTGAAGAAATCAGAGATGGGGGGAATCAGGCTTGCCCAGATGGCGTGAAGATGGATGGGGACCTTGGTGACCGTCTTGTCAATTTCGGCAAGGGAAGCAGGCCATGCCACCATCGCCCCCACTCATTGAAATCGGTGGCAAGCGCCGGGCGCACCTTTCTGATCGCCTCTTGGTTGAGCAGCACTGACCACTCGATGGCGGGCTCGAAGACCAGCATCGCGGGGGCCGAGGTACGGGACTCCTTCTTCCCCTTCTTCTTCCGGCTGCCTTCCGGAAGATGAGGGAGCTACAGAGAGTGGGGGGAGTTGGTGTCAGATTGGACCGAGGGAAGAAATTCGCTGCCTTCCGGAAGATGAGGGAGCTACAGAGAGTGCTGCCTGTAAAGGAGGCGGAGCTATGAAGACGACAGTCGTTGCCTAGCCAGGCGGAAATCGTGGCTGCGTGGGGAAGTGGAGGCTCCCACGTCCCGTCAGTTGCTATGCGTCAATCGAGGCCGCAGGCTATTGGGGTCGGCGACGCTCCGCACTTGCCCTTTGGCTTTGCCTCGAAGCCAAGTCCGAGCACGCCTTGGGCCCGGGGGCTACTGTCGGTGTCCTGGGAACGAGGGTACCCAAACTAGCCTGCCTGCGGCCCAGAGCGTGGCTCATCCAGCGGCCTGGTACGGCCCATCTTCATCAGCAACCACTCAAGACCCTCGTGAGGGGCCAAGCCTCGTGAGGAGGATGACGCCAAGATCTCCTAGTGGTAGCCTCCCTAGGCTGGCTCTCGAGGAGCGGAGATATCTATGCAAGGGCACCTCACGAGGTTCACGTGACGTGAGCCATGACGACCAAGGCCAGGTGGGTGCCAGCGGGTGCAGAGTACTTGTTTCCTCTTTGGTGGTAAACGGGCAAGCACAGGCGAGGAGTCCCGAGGAATCAGGCAAAGGTTTCCATATCGGTGCAACGAGACCAAGACCAGCAGGACGGCAGGACGGAGGTCACCGCGGAGCCCATGGCGGCGTCACCACCAGAGCCTTTGGCAGGCGAAGACCACCTTTTGTCAGGATGGCTTGTACTAGCTGTCCCCCTTCGAAATTGGCCATTGTGGGATCCCTTCCCGCCTAAACATTTGGGAAGAGGACCAGGACTTCTATAAATAGGACTAGCCACCACCTTAGGAATGGTCGGATCATTGAGTCCATCCTCACACACACAAGCTCATCGATGGCAAGAACACCTCTCCTCAGGAGGTTGTTCGTCCACTATACTTGTTCATCCTCAGCCTATAAGGTAATCCACCACACCAGATTGGAGTAGGGTATTACACCACAACAGTGGCCCGAACCAGTATAAACTCTCGTGTTAGTTGTTTCTTGGGTTCGACGAGCTAGGCCTAGAGAACCAGTATAAAATACACTTCCGTGATGATACGCATTTGTCACAGTAGGTCACGTTTTGTGTCATGCAGGTACATCGATGACGATTTTATGACAGAATCAAGATAGTCATACCTGTGCTGTCATAGAAGTGTTCCATGACATTACCAAAATTATCATCACGGAAGTGTCCACTTCCATGAAGATAAATCACGCGATATAGAGGTGCTTTCGTCAAGGGTGACCGATACATGGCACCCAACATAAAGGGTCACCGTTAAGCTATCGGGTCTGGTTTTGGATCCGATAACCTGCTAACAACCACGACCAATGACGATTTTCCACGTGTAAAATTCTCATCGACCGACGAAACCACGTGTTTCTCCTCGGTGGGCCAGATGTCATCCGTCAATTGGAGGAGACATGCCTATGATATGTCGACACATGGTAGGGACGAAGAGAGGCCCATATATGTTAAAAAGGCCAGCCCAGTCAAAGGCCAATAGTACTTACTTAGGTACTAGTGGGCCAACCCGATAACGGCCTATTTAATAAAGGCCCATTTACGGCTCGAAGCCAAATCTGGCCCATTAATTGTTTGCCGAATATTTGGGCCCAATTACGGCCCAGTGACTTTCGGCCTGTTAGAGGCCCGATGTAGACATGGGCCCATTTCATCCCAGTGTGTCTTTCAGCCTAGGAATGGCCCGTACTGCCCACGGGCCATATATGGTCCGACGCGACATCCGTCCCACTAACGGCTCGTGATAAAGGTGGCAACAGTTCAACCCAACATGCTTTGGGCTTGTTAAAGGCCTGTCGTATAATTCGGCCCATTGATGCATTTACTAAGCTTTCGTCCTCTTAAAGGCCCATGATATCAGTGGGCCAACAAAGGCCCGAGATATGTTTCGGCCTGGTAATGGACCGTCATATAACTGGGACAAAAAATTCCGGGTCTACATTTCAGCCTGCTGAAGGCCCATCGACGACTAGTGAAAATTGAGGCCCAACATGAATTCCAGCCTGCTAAAGGCCCATGGTTTCTTCTAGGCTGTAACACGCCAGTAGAATATTCAGACTATTAATGGCCCAATGCTACATGGGCCAAACTGAAAGCACAAGTGCTCCCTAGGTGGTTTTGATAATTGATGACAACATATCTCTTGTTGGACTAACATCTCTATCTAGCATGTTTCAGATAAGTTCAACAATGGAGTGGCATGGACTAAAGGTTGTGGGAACTCCTTCAAGATGCTAAGGACAAAGGATTGGCTAAAGCTTAAAGCTCAAGACTCTTCATTTTACATTTTAGTGATCCAAGATCACATTGAGTCCATAGGAAAAGCCAATACTATCAAGGAGGGATGAGGTGTTGCTTAATGAGCCTCTTGCCTCATGTGCTTAATGATATGCTCCAAAATCCTCAGCTACTTTCCCACTTCCACATATGACCTAAACCCTAAGCCAAACTCGGTCCTACCGATTCTTCCTATCCGGCGCCATCGAGTTTCACTTGTCATAAGCCACTGCCAAACCCTAATCAGTTCGGTCTCACCGATGGGATCTCGGTCTCACCGAGATGGGCTTGCAAACTCTCTGTTACCCATTGCAATATTCTCGGTCCCACCGAGTTTGCTTGGCCAAATCTTAGTTTCACTTATTACCCAAATCGGTCCCACCAAGTTTGAGTAATCGGTCAAACCGAGTTTTGGATTTACCCTAACCCTAGCACATCGGTCCCACCGAGTTGATCCAGTCGGTCCCACCGAAAATCTCTAACGGTCACTAGGTTTACATTTTCGGTCTGACCGAGTTTGTTGATTCGGTCCCACCGAGATCGGAAAACTGTGTGTAACGGTTGGATTTTGTGTGGAGGCTATATATACCCCTCCACCTCCTCTTCATTCGTGGAGAGAGCCATCAGAACACATACACAATTCCTACTTATATGTTCTGAGAGAGAACCACCTACTCATGTGTTGAGACCAAGATATTCCATTCCTACCATACGAATCTTGATCTCTAGCCTTCCCAAGTTGCTTTCCACTCAAATCTTCTTTCCACAAAATCCAAATCCTATGAGAGAGAGTTGAGTGTTGGGGAGACTATCATTTGAAGCACAAGAGCAAGGAGTTCATTACCTACACACCATTTGTTACTTCTTGGAGAGTGGTGTCTCCTAGATTGGCTAGGTGTCACTTGGGAGCCTCCGACAAGATTGTGGAGTTGAACCAAGGAGTTTGTAAGGGAAAGGAGATCGCCTACTTCATGAAGATCTACCACTAGTGAGGCAAGTCCTGTGTGGGCGATGGCCATGGTGGGATAGACAAGGTTGCTTCTTCGTGGACCCTTTGTGGGTGGTTGCTTCTACGTGGACCCTTTGTGGGTGGAGCCCTTTGTGGACTCGCGCAACCGTCATCCTTTGTGGGTGGAGTCCTTTGTGGACTCGCGCAACCGTTACCCTTTGTGGGTTGAAGTCTCCATCAACGTGGATGTAGGATAGCACCACCTATCCGAACCACGGGAAAAACATCCGTGTCTCCAATTGCGTTTCAATTCTCCAAACCCTTCCCTTTACATTCTTGCAAGTTGCATGCTTTACATTCCGCTGCTCATATACTCTTTGCATGCTTGCTCGATATGTGTTGTGTATGTTGAAATTGTGCCTAAACTCCAGTTAAACCGAAAAAGCTTAAAAATTGCAACTTTAGCATTAAGTGTCTAATCCCCCCCCCTTCTAGACACATCTACTTCTAGATCCTACACAAACTAAGCGCCGGGTCCACAAAGGGCCCAACTAAAATTTGGGCCGAATATAGGCCGAAGTAAGTTGTGGTCCTGGCGCAAAGTGTGAAGGCCCCAATGGCCATTCAGGCCCAAGAAAGATGCAGGCCGTCCCAATAGTGGCCCCCTAAAAACCAGGCCCGCTACAGGCGAATGTTTCGGCCTGGTCGACTACATCAATTTTTTTTTCTAATAGCGAATGATGGCAGTAAATAGTACGAATTAAGAACAAACCTACTCTATATAATAAATAAATTACGGGATAGTAACTTAGAATAAACCTACACTATACGATAAAGGATTTATGGTATATTACATCCACTGGGCATCGAAGTTCGCCACCAGTGATCATAAAGCGCAACGAAGAAGCAGATTACAAAAACTGGACACCATTGCAGCGTAACAAAATACTACTGAACCGAGACCACTTCCAAGATAGTTCAATAACGGTTAGCCTTGCGCGGGAACTGCTGAGCAAGGCTGTGAGACCGTCCTAGCATGTCGTCCATAGCTTCCAGGTGTAGTTGTTTAGCAATGAGGTTCTCATTGGTGTTCTCCGCAATGTTTCTTAGAGATAGGACTTCAAGTCGAAGTTGAGTTGCCGAATGCCTTTCTGCTAGAACTTGGGACTGAAGAAGTCGAACTGATTCAGACAGCGAATTCTATGAGCTTGTCTAACTACTAGTCTCAAGTAACTTGAACACTGCATCAAGACGAGACTTTGGGGTTGTCTCACTATCTTCAAGATGTTTTGCCTTCTTTGCTGCAATATTTGTTGGGTTTGTCTCACAGCCTTCAGCAGACTTGTGCATGCCATCAGGTATATCACCCTAAACCAAGCAGAGAGATGACAGGGTTTGCACATGTATAAACAAAGATGATAACTGTGCTGTCAATTCCATCCAATTTCAAATTAGAAAATAAAGAGTAATTTCAAAATATCAATAGCATAATTTGGCATTGTTCATAATGCGGGGAGCTTGACCACACTATTGGATTACCATGTCAACATAACAAGCATAGATGAAGGGCAAAGACAATCATTGTATCTATTTTGGTTAATGTGCATGGCATGTTGTTCATATCATCAGCCACATCAGTAAGATAAAATAGGTGATGACAAGGTGCAAACGTGGGCTGCTTCACCACGCACTAGATTATAGATACAAAAAACAAGCATACATATATGGAGTATTGAGTAATGTGCATGGTATGAATAAGGAATTTGGTTTTACAAGTAAAAGTTGGAACTTACGGTTGTTGTGAACATGCATTTTGATAGAAACAGCAAACCAAACAGCAGTAAATGATAGGGAGTATGAGCAAATTAAACAACAATTGAGGATAAAGGCTTTAGAAGGACTGACTTGCATTAACAGTTAACACTGGCTTTATAATGCCCTTCTCCATGTCAAGGGAAGGATAAATCAAGAATTTCAGCGTAGAATCTTCTTCATAAGCATTGCTTGTACTCTACATTTTGTAGAGAGTAATTATAGATATGATAATACTGGAAGGGATAGAGGAAAATGAAGATAAGATGCAGATTGTTGCTACATAATCAACTACCAATCCCTGGAAGTTCAAGCGTTATAGGACAAATGTACTAACAAGAGCAATGGGCTACACTTCTGCACCAATCCCTCAATAGGGGTAAGTACAGTGATAGACGAGGTTCAGTCCTTACAAGAGGACTGTAGAGCTAAACCTCTTCAAAAGCATTGGGTTGATTCCAAATTTATGTATGAGTCCCTACGGATATTATAATATCCACCAAACGGACGATAACAAGGCTAACATGTGCAGTGATGCTACATAATGAAACAGCTATGAAAGTAAGTACTCACATTGGTCATAGATGGCAAGAGGTACTCACAAGACCAATGTAGTGTGCAGTATAGTTGCGAGATTCTGTGGTCCCTTGAGAATGAATGTTCTTCTGCAAACAATTTTCATAAAAGTGAGACGTTAAGGCAAATGCAGAAATGCAGTTCAAATTGTGATTGTGTTATCATAGAAAGTACCTTACGTTGCAGACAAGACCAATGTGTAACAAGATTATTCCAGTCACTGTCTGATAAATGTAGCACCTGAGACTTCACATAAATTTCATTTAGAGGCTTGCCATTGAAGTGCGCTTGCCTCAGGTACAAACATACTTCATCAATGAGTGCTTGAAAAGCGCAACGAACCCTTGCTCGTCTTGACAATCAAGTTTGGTCCTCGCCTATTTAAAAGAGTGAAATCTTGTGTCTTCTGTCAGCAGAAACATATGCATTAATTACCATGAATAACATTAGTACATTACTTATCGTAAGTTGCGGAGGAAGACTGGAAATTGTTCTGTGTCTGCAGTATAATCTTTCCATGAACGGTCCTATTTGCTGCAATTCGGGCTCTCTCTGGTTCGAAAAGGGATTTGGCAACTGGATTTTGTGTACTCTTTGATGGAATGGGGGTTTTGCGTCGTAGAGCTGGTGCTATGTCAACTGGCATCATCATACTATTTGCTGCAGTTGGGGTCTGCTGAGTTGGGGCATCAGAAATGACCGGTGTAGTAGGGCTAGAGTCTGCTAGAGTTGGGGTGTTTTGTGGGTCAGGTGATATTGCAACTACACCTAATGGGTTATTTGATTTATCAGGTGTCACTACATTTTCCAAATACTTTGCTCGTGCTCCTCCGCGATCAGCAATTGCCCTCAACATTTGAATGGATAGATATGGTATGATGACAGATGGAATATGTACTGAAAATTGATAGGCAGGGCATATTCACATACACGATGTGTAAACTAAGCTAATGGCAGTGCAACAAAGTAGAAGCAATGCAAAGCATCAGTTGCAAGATATGTGCGACTAATATAACCTTGGAAAGTTAGAGCAAGCACCTTGATGGGTGAATAAGATAGGGCATCTGCCTCTGAATCCTCCACTAGGGACCTACATTGACTTAGGTCTCCCTCTATATCTCAGAATCACTGTTAGGATCATATTCTGAGCATGAATCTGTAGGTGGAGAGCGTTTGCATTGGATTGCATCCAGACTTGATTTCAGTCCCTTAATGCCAAGTTTGACAGCCATGGCATTGTTCTGCTATATTCTTTTCATGCACGCAAGCTCATAATCATTATGATACTGTTCAAAATCTGAGATTCATGAAAACATAAAGAGTAGTCAGATTATCTATGGAATGCATCGCGGATTCAACTCGAAGAGTGTCTCCCTATAAACCCCTGCATATGCAAAGTTCACCCCCAACTATGCTGACCAGGCCACACACAGAAATACAAACCTCTTATGTCTCTATAACAGGCAGACACACATTTCAAAACTGAAGTAGGAACATTAGAATCATATCAAATTCGTATTTGAACAAATAAACTAAGGAATTATTAATGGCATAATGTTTAGCTTCAAGGGTGGAGCACTGGTAGTGCGACACAAATCAAGTAGGCAGATTGTATTCCATGTAAAAGATCATAGTCTATGTAAAAGCTGGAAACTCCACTTTCTTTCTATACAATGCAGTGTTCGTTGCACACACATGATGGAAGAGGTCACATAGAGAAATACTATTCACTCATGTCTACGGTTCCAGTATTTTGAAACAGGGTGGTCCACCCTAAAAGAATATTGACAACAAATATGACAAGGCAAGCATAGATGTAGTGAATCTATCATTTACTTGTGAGCTTACTAGGGCAAGTATGCTGAATTGTAACTGCAGTAAGAGACCGTCCAAAATCTGAATCAAGAAGTTTGTCTAGCACTTATTGTTTGCCCCTTCTACAACCTCGAAGGCCTCATCACGCATATTGCTGTACAGGGGGCTACGGTGGACGACTCAGCTGATGACGCAGATTCTCAAGATGCGCTAGCACCACCAAAGCATAAGGATGCCTCTGATGGTGCTCCATCAACCAAGAAGCCGAAGACAAAATCTTCGCGAAAAGAGCGTGCTGCTGCCACAGAGCCACTGGTTGTTGAGCCCATCTCCGTTGCATGTCCTGCCTCCTCCAACCAAGAGCATCAACTTATAGTTGACGAGCCTGCTACCACAGAGGCTCCTGAAGACGAAGAAGTACCAGCTGCTGACCCCATTACAGCTGAAGACATTGCTCGCGAAGACAATGTAGACGATGATGAAGTCCTTCCTCAAATCGAGCACCAACTGGTATCATCGCCTATTCTCACGAACAGCAAACTCATTAGCATTGGTCGTCCTTTGACGCCAATTGCTCAGGATGCATCATGGGCTTATCACCCACAACAAGACACCCCCATTCAAGATGAAACCCCCAGAACTCCAACCCCTCAAGTCACCACTCCGGTACTTGATGACGACTACATGGTGGAGACCACTCCATCACCACAGGCGTCGCCCGCACTCCGCAGGCTTCGCAAAGGCCCTAGGCCACAGGTCACCATGTCGAGTATTCTAGAAGGAGAAGTGCAACAAAGATCAGTCGCATGTGAAGTGTTTCCTGAAGCCACTCCTACTGTGAATGTCTCTGAGTCTGAAGCCAAAGCTACGGAAGACATTCCGGCTGCATCAGCCGAAGAAAATCCAGAACCAAGACAAGAAGAAGAAAGAGTTGCAACACCCCCTGTCACTCAAGAAGTCATTCTCGAGGAGAACGTGTCCGTGCCTGACCCTCCTGCTACTAAAGAGGAGGTTGAAAACATTAGGGCGGCCCCAACCAACACTGCTGAAGCCAATGACGTTGTCATGGCTGAAGACAATGTGGCACCTGAAGCTGATGTTGCACCCGAAGCTAGTGTGCAACCTGAAGCCCCTGCGGATGCTGAAGCCACTGTTCCATCTCCTAGGTCTCACACAATTGAACAGGCCTTCGATCACGGACAGCTGGTCACTGTGAAATGGCCAATCATGGTTCCTTCCACTGCTCCTAGACCTCAATATGGATATCATGTGGAGCATAGGCCTCAGGTCCAAAAGCCACAACCCAGACTGCCAAGGTTTCCTAGTGCTGCATCATCACCAGGTTCGTTCAGTGTCAACAGCTTCAGGGCACACACCACATTCTTTGACAATGTCAAGAACCCATAATCGAAGCCAAAGATCTCATCTGATCGCTTCTGAAGCTTTCCACAGCGCAGTTATTACTCCTGTGTCTTATACAATCAAGAGCGGATCTTTCCTCACATGCGTCTGGATTGTGAAGCCATTGCTGGACTGCCCTGTTAGGAAGAAGCCTTAGACTGTTTTAGAGATGTTGGCCTTCTGCGATTTGTCACTGTTAAAGAGCATTGGAACGAAGAGCTTCTGCTGCACTTCTATACTACTCTTGACATTCGTGTCTACAACAAGGATCCGAGGACTTGGGTCCTTGAGTGGATGACAGGTGATGTGCACCATGAAACCAAAGCTTAAGATATCATCGAGCTCACTCCCCTGCCCACTCCAGGAGAATACTATGAACCTGGTTGTCAGCTACATAGGAATGCATTGGAGAGCATATTTCAAAAGCCTGAGCCAAACATGAGTCAGATGCTTAGCATGATGAAGCCACTGCTACAAGACGCTGAATATCCTAAGGAATTCTTTGTCGACGACCTTGAGTATCTGCCACGAACCATTTATCACATTGTTAGGTGAACTCTATGGCCTGTCAAAGGGCATTCCCCTGCATCCAAGCTTGAAGACACAATGAAGACATTGGTGTTCTATATTCGGAATGGCAATAGCTTCCATGCTCAAGATTTCTTCATCAGACAACTTGCTGCATCAGGAATTGATCTCTTTGGCCTGAAGTTTTATGCTCCATGGGTGATGCTCTTAATCAAGCTTCACTCTTCTGTCAACTATCAGCCCTCTGCACGCAATCATCTTATTTTCTTGCCTGAGGTTGATATGTCTGTTGAAGCCATCTATCCAGAACCTACCAAGGAGCCCCTTTATCTTCATAATGTTGATCACCAAAGCTTCACACAACCAATTGAGGGAGTTCTTGCTGCTACTCATGGTTATCCCCTGGCTGGAAATACACGTGCACCTCATTGTGCTACTACTGAAGCCACTGACAGCACCATTGCTCAAAGGCCTCGGAAGCTATCTCGTGTGCTCAATGACCGAGACCTTCTTGTAGCCTTGCATCAGAAACAAGATAGGCACCACGAATGGCTAAAAGCATTAGATGAAGAGCATCTTGGTGGACGTCAATCATATCAGAAACTTGGCCACCAAGAATTCATTTGGTGCTCATGAAGCCTGTAGGAGGTCCTGGAAGAGTCTCGCACTTCTCTGCTCTAAAGACGATCTTCGCGAAGATGGCTTCACTGAGGGTTTCAAATTTGACTCCACTCCTCCTTGCAATGCAAGCTGGCGTCGGACTCCACCAATTGAAGATTCGGAGTATTCATCTTCAGTTGCAACTGTTGTTGCGAGAGTCATCGAAGAAGAAGACGATGGCACTTCAACAGCCATGGCTTCACCACGTCTCGACACTACAACAGGCCCCTCTGCACCACCGAACGTCAACATCGACCCTGCTCCTTCATCTACTCCTAATGGGAACGAGTAGATGCTCTATGTCTTCAAACCTTCTTGGTCCTTACTGACAAAAGGGGGAGAAGCATATGAGTTGATAGTCTTCAAGTGGGTCCATATGGGTGGTTGCTATTATTTTTGCTACGTGGTTACAACTCTCGTTTTTGATGCATTTGGTTCTTTGGGTTGTAACACTTAAAACTTGATGGTCGTCTGCCACTTTGTGATGCGATGATAAATTCCGCATGAAGTCATTCCGCAGACGTCCATTTATCATTATGCATGTCATTATATTTGTTATATCTTTTCTTGCATAATGAATTGTCTTCACAAAGTAAAGAGGATCTCCACAATTAAAACCTGCCATGTGCATTTGCATTCAAGAGCAAACTACTTATATACACATCTTCAGGGGGAGACCTTTTGCTACTTATGAAGACAATGCCTTTACCCCTACAATTTCACATAATTTTATCCGAGTTGAAAACTTCAACCGTTTTTTCATCAATTACCAAAAAGGGGGAGATTGTAAGTGCATCTAGTGCCACCCCTAGTTGGTTTTGGAGTATTGACAACAAACTTGGTTCAGGGACTATTGTGTTTGTGAGAATTGCAGGATAACATAGGTAGTAGTCCCTCATTGATTCGGTTTACCTACCAGAGATGACCCCTAAAAATGTGTGAAGACATTGAAGACAATGGTGGTCTGTGAAGAGATTCGCATTGAAGACTATGACATGAGAAGACATCGCATGAAGACTATGGATTGCGAAGACATAGTTGTTTCGAAGTTTCTTTTTCTTCTTTTGTGAGTCATAAGAACCACCGTACTGTTAACTTGGGTCCAAGTGAACAACGTCAGAGTAACTGAAGTGATGCTCAACCAAATCCTATGTCTTCGAGTGAACACAATGAGAGCAAATCTTATCCAGAGCTGGATAAGTTAGCTTTACTTGTAGCCCAAGTCAAGCTGTCGTGTGTGTTGGAAATATGAACGTTGGACACGTGTCAGTTCCTTAGTGACCCAGGGTCATTTCGGACAAATCGGGTCGGGTTGCATCATGGCTATAAATAGCCCACCCCCTACACCATAAATTGACGGCTGCTCAGAGTTAGTGCACGACTTTTGTCGTTTGAGAGCAACCCACCTCCGAAGCCTTTGAGAGAGAAATCCTTACGAGGACAAAGTCCTAAACACCCAGAGCCAAAGAGTGTTAGGCATCACTAAAGTATTTCTGTCTGCGTGATCTGAAGACTTGTTACATTCGAGGACTGTGAATCCTCCAGCCGGTTAGGCATCGCGTTCTGAGCATCCAAGAGTCATTGTGGATCGCTGGTGAACGAAGACTATGAAGGTTTGGAAGTCTACCTTAAAGACTTACCAGAGTGATTGGGCGAGGACTGTGTGTCCTTAGCTCAAGGGGAATAAGGTGAAGACGCGGTCTTCTGAGTTAAGTCCCAGCCTCCCTAACCAGACGTGCAGTTGTCACAGAAACTGGAACTGGTCCAACAAATACCTGTCCTCACCGAGCAACTAGTTCTATCTGTTACCTCTCTGTGCTTACTGTTTGTCTTCGTGAAGTCATTGCCTGCTTGCATGATCAGACTGACTTCACTGTGTGAAGACTGTTGTTGATTGGCTTCATACTATCTTCCATCTTGATCCATACTACCTAGCTGCTGATAGTCTTCGTGCTTTCACTTCATTGCTTACTTGACTATGGCTTGTCTAGTGTTGTCTACCTTCCGATGCATATCAATAGGTTCATTTCTATTGTTTGTCTTCAAAGCCCCCGTGTTTTGAAGACTTTCATAAAAATCGCCTATTCACCCCCTCTAGTCGATAACTAGCACTTTCAACACAGGGTTAGCCAACCACTCTAGGCGAAAAACTTCCCCAATAAACACAGGCGCTAAGAGCCAGGCTACTTCTTTGCCAATAGCCTTACGTCGCTCTTCATTGAAACGACGGAGGAACTGGTTGACCGGCTTAAAATTGGGATCCACATTAAGGGTGTGCTCAGTGAATTCTCTCGGTACACCTGACATGTCAGAAGGTTTCCATGCAAAGATGTCCCAATTCACAAGGATGAACTCGATGAGCGCGATTTCCTATTTGGGATCCATATTAGCCCCTATAGTGAATTGCTGAGACGAGTCGCCATGGAAAAAATCCACCTATTTGGTGTCATCAGCCGTGTAGCGACCCGACCTCGGACGGTCAAGTCTATGTGTATCTGTGCTATCCCTGGATCGGTATGCTAGCACACACAGTACATCAATGTATATATCAAAGTGCAATCACATGTATAAGTAACGAAAAACTGATATATACCTTAAGAATCTCAGCGGAAACAGGCAAACGGATGTGGAGTCCCATCAACACCATCGGCAAGTTGAGTGCGGGCTAGAAACCTATTGTATCACTTACTCGTCGGATAATACCTGCAACATAATATGTTGCAGCCATGTAGGTCAGTACGTTGAATGTACTCGCAAGTCCCACCACAAAAGATGAATAAATGTCCTATTTATACATGCAATATGGCTAGTGATGGTTCTAAATTTAATTTGCATAAAGCTGATTTTTCCCTATCATCAAAAGAATATCATATTGTTACTACATAATTCATCATAATATGATTGAGATGATTGCTCCATTAAATCTATACCCAAATTCATTAAAACCCATTAAATTAATTAAGAGTGATGAGATCGCTGAATTCACACTTTCTAGATGCTCAAATTGTCTATAATCGAGGACACGACTAATCGATTAGTTTTACACTCTGCAGAGTTTTGCACACTTTTCCACACAAGACTCGATCACCTACTTTGTAGTCCTCGCACTACCTGGCATTGGAGAACCGGAAGATCGGGACATAGTCTTTCTGAAGTGTTCCCTCTTAACCCTGGGTAGACCGGTACACCTACATATATAACTACATCTGCTAGTCTACCACTTTGAGAGGTCACACAACGTACTCAACTAAGCCAGAGCCCATAATAGCTTGTGGCTGTGCAGTTAAGCTTCTAGTCATGAAAAGTTGATGAATCCCTTTGAGCCTGGGTGGCAGTCCAAAGGGTGATCACATGGGTACTCCTGGATCCCCTGGGCAAGTCCACTGGTTTCTCCAGGGTGCCCGGGCAAGTCCACTGGTTTATCCAGGGTGCCCCTTACCAATCCACCCAGATGTGTGTTAATGTTGCCACAATAAGGTTACCCTTAATTATTATATCACTCGCAACTTTCATGATCTCACATACCAATCCCCGTCTACAATGGCATAGCAAAATCCCTACAATGTTTGCGACAAACAAGTAAAGGCTCAGACCTACCTCATTGCACTACTGGGTTTATAATATAGCCAACTAACATATTCATGCAAACCCTACATCAAAGGACTAAATGCATATATAAAACATAGGTATAAAAGGGCATGATCAAGATGTAACTTGCCTTGTACTGGTGATGAAGATGAAATATTCTATTGAGTCTTCTCTCCTTCTCGTTACGATATATCTAACAATATAAGAAAGTACTTTAACACACAACAACATCCAAATAAAGATCCAAATAAAATATTCAAATTACAATACAAAAAAAAACATTCCTACATAAGTTGTTAGGACTTGGTTACGGGTTGAGATAAGACCAAGAATGAAAATATGATATAGGCTTTGTTCTAGGGTTGGGTCAAAGTGAAGATCACGGGTTGAAGAGTTGTGAGGCAAGGTTCTACAACAAAGTCTATAATGAAAATGGTAGATGGAGTTGGTGGCATAAAGATTTATGTTACAAAATGTATGTAACATCTCGTGAAGACTGAATTTGTATAATGATAGCATATGACCGGAGAGGTTCCTAATGATCTTTTCAAGAAAGCTGAATCAAGAATCAAATTAAACTAATGATGAAATTGAATTACGATAAAACAAAAACTATATGAAGTGTTAAGGCTGAAACAGTGGCTAGACATAGATGAACAATTAGGAAAAAATTCTAACAACAAGATATGAACTGAAGGATCAATTTTGCTGAAGGAAACATTTTCAAAAGAATTATAGATTAATAGAAATAGCAAAAATAATCATTTACCATTTAAATAAAAACTAAATTTTGTTTTTCTCAAAAGTGAAATTTTATAATTTTATTAAAAACTACAGGTTCTAATGGATCTGGGGATATCTTATTTGTTGAAATCGGACAAACGGTTTGGGAGATATGATTTTTCGAAGGTTGGATCTTTTTCAGAAAAAGTTGTACAGAAATTACAGAGTCCTCACCGGAGTTAGTTGGCAGAGTTGAGGAAGAAGGTTGCCGGAGTTGAGGAAGAAGGCCCCGACGTCAATTAGTAGCAGAACGGTGAAGAGGTCGACAAGGGGAGTCCTTTGGATAAGATCATAGGCTCGGACTTGTCCTGTGGCGGCGTGGAGCGGCCACCGGAGTTCCTGAACTCCGACGAGCAATTGCTCATAGAGGAGGACGCTCAGAGAGGGCTTTTCCGATGGGATAGTGAGTGGCTTCGAGGTTCTCGTCTGGGTACCTTTTATAGGGGCAGGGGAGGTCAGAATCGAGCGGTTTCATAGGTGTTAATGACGGCAGTAAAAACAGCAGTTTCCTCGAGCTCTAATGGCCATTAGGGGGAGTTGAGAGAGCATGGGGAACTGGTTTAGGAGGTCAGTGGTTGCGGGAAAAGGGAGAGGAAGCGTTGGGGTGCAGCCTAAGCCATGGATGTCTCTCTGTACATGAATGTACAGATGTGCACGAGGACGAAGATGAACGCTTCGCTAGTGGGCTGCTCGGTCAATTGGGCCAAATTGGGCCATGGCTATAGGTTTTCATTTTGCTAATACATTTGTTGCACGGAAAAAAATTAATGGATAAAAATAAATGTTTACATACACGTAATTATAATTTGGTGCCTACAAAATATTGTTTGTGTGCACAAGCTAGAATACATTTTTAATGGACATAAGGACAATTGTGAATTAACAAAAGGACAATTGTACCATATTAAATATCTCCATATATATTTTTGGAGAAGTCACATTCTCTCCTCACATTAAATTTTATTTGGATACTTTGGAAATATTTAAATGGCATTAAAACTCCAAATAAGAACCAATTTGAAATGGAACTCCAAATTTCAAATAACTCCTTTACAAAATATTCATCCACCATTTATTTTTGAGAAAGTCATTTTATGCTCGCTCCATAAATCTGAAGGTGGTTTAGAATATTTCATAGGAGTTAGAAACAAAGAAATCCGATTTGATTTATTTTAACAAGTCTCGAAAAGTTTATTTTTAACTTGACAATCACAACAACTCAATCATAACTTATTATTATCATTCCTAAATTTGGAAAATTTTGGGATGTTACAAACTATCTTGGTAAGGTTCTTTGGAGACTGGGTCTTGTTAGCTGACAGGTCTGGCGCCAATACTAAACAGCTTTCGATATCTCATGGTGGTCATCAAACCATTTGACTAGGTCCCTGCAGAAAACGGGTCTGGGCTTCATTCTCGCCGTATGACCTACGTTTGGCAACAGCTGCCTTGTACAAGGGAAAAATTGTCACCATTCAAAGGTTTAAACAAGGTTTTGATATCGTCGTCTCTCTACTATGGGTAAGTCACACAGATATACCATCCCATATAGCAGAGGCGAATAATAAGAGTAAGTCGGCATGGCGATCAATCCATTCCGCACCCAAATCATTACCTTATATATGGTTTAGTGAATCTCGCATTCTAACACTGGGTCATCCTTATAAACATTGCAGAATTTCTCTTGTCGGTGAACTGAGGTCGGATAAATCCATCGATTCTGCAAGCCAAATAAAAACAACTATTGTTTCACCAAAACCCTCTGCTTTTATGTATCCTCGTATGGAATAGCTATAACTTCATCGGTAGACATTTCATGGCTCCTTCGTAATTCTTCCTTCAACAAGATTGTGCTTGTTCCTTGGTAAATCCTGGGCTTGTGGGTTATGGCCCACTTAAACACTTGTATAGCTTTTACTCATCCTTGGAGTTACAACTGGTCCATATTCTCCGGTAATTCTCATACTACTTCATTTCCTTCATCTCCTTGTGGTAACCAACATAACGAAATCAAAACTGCAACTTATTTTTGTCCAGCTCCTTTCCATGGATTGGCATGAACAACACGTTCCTTTCTCCTTTGACCCTGTGGTTTTACGAAATAATATCACACTTAAAATGAATTTTACTAATTCATCCATAGACTATATTTCTCATATCCTCGAAAATGGTCAAAATCTAAGATAGTGGCAACTCTTACAATTCAACATTGCACTAATGATTCAACTTTATTGATCCATGAAATATTACATTCTCCAAGACTTCCATTACATAGGTCAACTCAACCTACTCATGAAAATAAAATTGCTTCCTACTACTTATTACTGATATCATAATCTCGACTACTCAGTTTTAGCTTTCTTTTGATCCGAACATTCCCTAGCATAATGTCACGCTTCCTTGCGGCAAAAACAAATGGCTTCCAACTTGTCTCGAGGCTTCCTTGTGATTTTCTGGACTCCTTGGGTTCTTGGCTTCTTGTCCGAAAATTCATGGTAGTGGTGCCATGAGTTCTTGCACCTGAAACATGTGATATGACTTAGGTCCTTCTCTGCAGAAATTGGGTTACTCTGGGAAGGTATTCATTTCCTCTTCGGGGACTTTTTTGTACCGATCATGGATTTTATTTCATGTGGATCAAATTCCACTTCTTCTATCGGGAAGTATCCTAGATTCTCTTTTCTTTCCTTCGTGCAATACTATGAAAAATGTCCTTTTTCTCCACATGAATAGCAGGCTTTGGAATAAAATCTGGTTAGGCCTTCTCCATCAGGATCTTCAACATCGTCCTTCATCACAGGTTCTTTCATACCTTGTTGGAGGGCTTCTTTCATTCCTTCCTTCTGCTTCCGGGTAGTTTGTTGTACCAAGGGATAAATGTGACACTAAGCGGGGTAGTGATCCGTTCCTTTAGATAAGAAACATGTGACCTGCCAGGTTGAGCACTCTTCGTCTGGGTGATTTTTTTCACAATGTGGGCATCCGCCCTTGTGTTCTTTATGGGTGCGTCCAATTTCTCCGTAAATCTTACATGCACAAGGTTTCTTCATCATCTTACTATCGTAGGGCTTCCGGGTAAGACGAGTCCTTAGCAGCATCGTCTTGAATTCTTCCCAAGTCTTTGCTCCATTCCATCCTTGTATGGCTTGATGCATTTTCCACCATGTTGCAGCACTTCCTTCAAAGTACTTAAGGGTATGGTACTTCATCCTTTCTTTCAACAAGGTTGATCCTCAGGTGATGCTCCATGTTATGAATCCATTGCTTGGTCTCCAACCGAGTCTTGGGTCCCGAGAATTTGAGTCCATCTTCATTCATCATTTATTGGGTCCAAGGGTTTTGAGATGAGATAGAGTTGGAGGAATAGAGAGATACACACATCACACACCTCAATCATGATTCACACATTCATTCAATCAAATATTAATATAGTACTGCCACCCACATAAGTTCGTATGGTCGGATACTCAAATCGTAAACGTTCAAACTTATTTTCTCATGGTGGTCTACTACTAAACTAACTTCTCCAGATCTTGGTTCTGGTCTCCACAGGGCTTCTTCTGCTTGTGTTGGATATTCTCCAGTTCTCCAGCCAGATAATCTCTGTCGAGATGGAGTTTCCTATGGCGTCCCAGTATGTCTTGGAGTTGATTCTTGAGCTTCTGGATCTCAACATCTTTGGCTTGAGCTATGGTCCTGCTGTTCTCTAGTTCCTGATGAAGTTTCCGAACTTCTAGGCCTTCCTCCGCATGCTTGGTTACCTCCAGCTTCTGGGCCTTGAGTTCTTCATGCAGTGCTTCCTTATCGAATAAGACTTCGAGAAGGTCCATCTGGAGGTTCTTGATGTAATGCTCCAAGTCTTGGTTATACACCGTCTGAGGTGAAAACTTCAGATTTTGCTCCTTCGTCAGTAAGGTATGTGCTCCACCAGCTTTCTGCCATCCAAGCTTTCCAAAACTGTTCTTGCTTAGCTCATTACAATGACGATAGCACAGGCGTGCAACTGCATCATGAATGGCAGTGTTGATGCCCATATACTTGTTGCGGGCTATCATCTCATATGTGATGTCTCCTTTCTTGGGGTTTCACTTGACTTCCAAAAACTCAAGTCTTAAGGCCCCATTTTCCGGTTCTTCTCTTGTTCACCTTGATCTCCGGTATTGGCAATTCAGCAGTCTGACCAATGCCACGAGAGCTGGACCACAAAGAACGTCCTTATAGTGCACTCTGGTGTTCAGGGTGAAATTCTCCATCTAAAATTTGGAAATAAGAAGAGTTTTTTTCAAGGGTTCAAAAGTTGAGAGAAAATTCCAAGGAAAAAAAATTGTTCTCTCGGGGTCTTGCTGGTACTAAGCCATTTCCTAGGGTCACACCCTACAGTCAACATGCGGTCTGATACCATTTCTGTAGCGACCCGACCTTAGACGGTCAAGTCTCTGTGTATCTATGCTATCCCTGGATTGGTATGCCAGCACACACTGTACATCAATGTATATATCAAAGTGCAATCACATGTATAAGTAATGAAAAACTGATATATATATATATATATATATACCTTAAGAATCACAGTAGAAACAGGCAAACGGATGTGGAGTTCCATCAACACCATCAGCAAGTTGAGGGCGGATTGTAACCCTATCGTATCACTTACTCATCGGATAATACCTGCAACATAATATGTTGCAGCCGTGTAGGCCAGTCCATTGAATGTACTGGCAAGTCCCACCACAAAAGATGAATAAATGTCCTATTTATACATGCAATATGGCTGGTGGATGGTTCCAAATTTAATTTGCATAAACCTGATTTTTCCCTATCTTCAAAAGAATATCATATTGTTACTACATAATTTATCATAATATGGTTGAGATGGTTGCTCCATTCAATCTATACCCAAATTCATTAAAACCCATTAAATTAATTAAGAGTGATGAGATCGCTCAATTCCCACTTTCTAGATGCTCAAATTGTCCATAATCGGGGACACGGCTAATCGATTAGTTTTACACTCTGCAGAGTTTTGCACACTTTTCCCCACAAGACTCGATCACCTACTTTGTAGTCCTCGCATTGCCTGGCGTTGGAGAACAGGAAGATTGGGACATAGTCTTTCTGAAGTGTTCCCTCTTAACCCTGGGTAGACCAGTACACCTACATATATAACTACATCTACTAGTCTACCACTGTAAGAGGTCACACAACGTACTCAACTAAGCCAGAGCCCATAATAGCTTGTGGATGTGCAGTTAAGCTTCTAGTCATGAAAAATTGATGAATCCCTTTGAGCCTGGGTGGCAGTCCATAGGGTGATCACATGGGTACTTCGGGATCCCCTGGGCTAGTCCACTGGTTTCTCGAGGGTGCCTGGAAAAGTCCACTGGTTTATCCAGGGTGCCCCTTACCAATCCACCCAGATGTGTGTTAATGTTTCCACCTTAAGGTTACCCTTAATTATTATATCACTCGCAACTTTCATGATCTCACATACCAATCCCCGTCTACAATGGCATAGCAAAATCCCTACAACGTTTGCGACAAAGAAGTAAAGGCTCAGACCTACCTCATTGCACTACTGGGTTTATAATATAGCCAACTAACATATTCATGCAAACCCTATATCAAAGGACTAAATGCATATATAAAACATAGGTATAAAAGGGCATGCTCAAGATGTAACTTGCCTTGTACTGTTGATGAAGATGAAATATTCTATTGAGTCTTCTCTCCTTCTCGTTACGATATATCTAGCGATATAAGAAAGTACTTTAACACACAACAACATCCAAATAAAGATCCAAATAAAATATTCAAATTACAATACTAAAAAAACATTCCTACATAAGTTGTTAGGACTTGGTTACGGGTTGAGATAAGATCAAGAATGAAAATATGATATAGGCTTTGTTCTAGGGTTGGGTCAAAGTGAAGATCACGGGTTAAAGAGTTGTGAGGCAAGGTTCTATGACAAAGTCTATAATGAAAATGGTAGATGGAGTTTGTGGCATAAAGATTATGTTACAAAATGTATGTAACATCTCATGAAGAGTAAATTTGTATAATGATAGCATATGACTAGAGAGGTTCATAATGATCTTCTCAAGCAAGCCAAATCAAGAATCAAATTAATCTAATGATGAAATTGAATTACTATAAAAGAAAAACTATATGAAATGTTAAGGTTGAAATAGTGGCTAGACATAGATGAACAATCAGGAAAAAATTCTAACAGCAAGATATGGACCGAAGGATCAATTTTGCTGAAGAAAAATTTCCAAAAGAAGTATAGATTAATAGATGTAGCAAAAATACTCAATTTACCATTTAAATCAAAACTAAATTTTGCTTTTCACAAAAGTAAAATTTTATAATTTTATTAAAAAACTACAGGTTCTAATGAATCCGGGGATATATTATTTGTTGAAATCGGACAAACTGTTTGGGAGATACGATATTTCGAAGGTTTGATCTTTTTTAGGAAAAGCAGTACGAAAATTACAGAGACCTCACCGGAGTTAGTCGCCGGAGGTAGGGAAAAAGGTCGTCGGAGTTGTGGAAGAAGGTCGCTGGAGTTGAGGAAGAAGGCCCCCGATGTCAAGTAGTAGCAGAACGGCGAAGAGGTCGACAAGGGGAGTCCTTTGGATAAGATCACAGGCTCGGACTTGTCCCATGGCGGCGTGGAGCGGCCGTCGGAGTTGCGCAACTCCGACGAGCAATTGCTCACAGAGGAGGAGGTTCAGAGAGTGGTTTTCCAATGGGCTAGCGAGTGGCTTCGAGGCTCCCGTCTGGGTACCTTTTATAGGGGCAGGGGAGCTCAGAATCGAGCGGTTTGGTAGGTGTTAATGACGGTAGTAAAAACAACAGTTTCCTCGAGCTGTAATGGCCATTAGGGAGTGCCTTAAGGCGCACTACTAGAGGGGAGGAGTCGAGAGAGCATGAGGAACTGGTTCAGGAGGTCAGTGGTTGCGGGAAAAGGGACAGGAAGCGTTGGGGTGCAGCCTAAGCCATGGATGTCTCTCTGTACGTGAACGTACAGATGTGCACGAGGAGGAAGATGAACGCTTTGCTAGTGGGCTGCTCGGTCAGTTAGGCCAAATTGGGCCATGGTTGTAGGTTTTCTTTTTGCTAATACATTTGTTGCGCAGAAAAAAATTAATAGACAAAAATAAATGTTCACATACACCTAATTATAATTTGGTGCCTACAAAGTATTACTTGTGTGCACAAGCTAGAATACATTTTTATGGACATAAGGACAATTGTAAATTAACAAAAGGACAATTGTAAATTAACAAAAGGACAATTGTGCCGTATTAAATATTTCCAAATATATTTTTGGAGAAGTCACATTATCTCCTCTCATTAAATTTTATTTGGATACTTTGAAAATATTTAAATGGCACTAAAACTCCAAATAAGACCCAATTTCAAATGGAACTCCAAATTTCAAATAACTTCTTTACAAAATATTCATCCACCATTTATTTTTGAGAAAGTCATTTTATTCTCGCTCCATAAATCTGAAGGTGGTTCAGAATATTTCATAGGAGTTAGAAACAAAGAAATCCAATTTGAATTTTTTAACAAGTCTCAAAAAGTTTATTTTTTAACTTGACAATGAAAACAACTCACTCAATCATAACTTATTATTAATATTCCTAAATTTGGAAAAAATGGATGTTACAAGCCGACTTAAACTTCAACAGAGGGTCCTGCTTAGTACTGGACTTCATCAGAGGGGTCATTTCGGTCGGATCAACATTGTCCTTATAAAACTTGAGCTCCTCAGTAGCACAAGTTGATTCTGCATAAGCTGCATCTCCTTCCTCGCACTCCAGGGCGACTTTCCAATCACCATGAATCATAATCATCCCATTTGGTCCTGGCATGTTAAGCTGCAAGTAAATATAATAAGGGCGAGCCATAAACCGAGCACAAGCCGGCCGACCAAACAAACCATGATATGAGCTCTTGATCTTGACCACCTCAAACCACAAGGACCATGTCCTATAATTACGACCATCACCAAAATCCACTTCCAGTGATATCTTCCCCACTGGATAAGCCAACTTACCAGGCACCACACCATGGAACACTAGAGACGATGGCTTGAGGTGCTTGTCAGTCAGATGCATGCGACGAAAGGTATCGTAGTATAATATGTTGATGCTGCTACCACCGTCCATGAGTACATTTGTGAACTTATAACCACCTACTTGAGGGGCTATCACCAATGCCAAGTGACCCGGATTCTCAACCCGGGGCAGGTGATCCTCTCGACTCCATGTGATCGGATGCTCTGACCATCGTAGGCATTGTGGTACTGCCGGCTCAACATCATTGACAGCGCG
Organism: Triticum urartu; assembly: GCF_003073215.2. Classification (NCBI taxonomy): domain Eukaryota; kingdom Viridiplantae; phylum Streptophyta; class Magnoliopsida; order Poales; family Poaceae; genus Triticum; species Triticum urartu. The sequence continues at coordinate 318,071,766 of NC_053023.1, read as the reverse complement.
CTTATGAACCTTCTAATCTCTTTTGCAAAGACTTGTGGTGAAAACATGGTATTGTCCACCATTTAGCTTCTTCGGATTACTCTGATACCCTGATTGATTACCTTGCGGTTGGTTACCCAGAACAGACTGTTGGTTATAACCACCCTGGTTACCCTGACCTGGATAGCCAGAACTTGAGCCGCCACCGCCAAAGCCAGACCCATGAGAGCCAGATCCTGACCCACCAGGCAGCCCATTGTTATTGCCATGATTCTAACTGAGGCTGTAATTCCTGAACTCTCGCATAGCTCAATAATCCTTCCAGGCGTGAGTGGATGGCTTGTTGGGAAGACTGTGCTTCGGGCACGGGTCATTAGGCGCCGCCTCAATGTTAAAAGGTTTTGCACCGCCTAAGGGAAGCTTACCATTACCATTGTGGCGTTGGTTCTTGTACCCAGCGTTGGTGTCCGCTACTAGATCTGACCGGCCATCAGGATGTCTGCGCTTACCATCATTACCTTGATTGTTTCCCATATGCCCTACCACATTCTGCTGCAAACCCTTACCATTGCCATTCTTCTTACCCTTGTTGGACTTCTCGTTATCAGATCTGAGGTTTCTGTGTTATCAGAGTCTGCATACTTGATGAGAGCCACCATGAGCTCGCCCATGTCATTACAATAACACTTAAGCCCCCCAAGCTTCTGCTTAAGGGGGGTAAAGTGACAGTTTTTCTCCAAGACCAGAATCGCCTGACCCACGGTGATACTATCCGACGAGTGAATGATAGCAGAGACCCGCCGGACCCAATGGTGGGCTGACTCATCCTCAGGCTGCACGCAGTTATCCAGATTGATAATCGTCAGAGGCTGCTTGCATGTCCCTTGAAAGTTTTTGATGAAGCGTGCCTTCAGCTCTGCCCATGAGCTGATGGAATTAGCCGGCAAACTTCTTTTTACCATGTACGGGCTGGCACATCCAACATCATAGTAAAGTACTTAGGACAGACCACATCATTGACATCCAACATCTCCATGGCTAACTTTCAATCCAATCCTCTGGAGGGAGATCAACTGTATAATTAGGCACTTTATGAGGACCCTTGAAATCCTTAGGCAGGCGTTCATTACACAAAGCCGATACTAAACACGGCACTCCAACTATCCTGGAAATCATCCTAGCTCCTACTGAAGCCGAAGTGGTCACTCGAGGCTGCTGATAAGCCTGCTGCTAGGCCGTTGCTACCACCTCCCGACGAGCTCTGGCTTCATCCACAATTTCCTGAGCATTGACTAGTAAGTTATCATCATGGGGTTGGTTATCATCATGGGGCAGGTTATGACGCCGTTCGCTGCTAGAAACTGCCAGTGACTCAACGCATCGGCGATAACTTCGACTTAGGAGGGGGGGGTCGAGTGAACACAATCGTGACTGTATGAGTAAGCCACCTGCTATGCAACAACCGTTTGAAGGAGTACAACCACGTTCCGGCTCTCCACCACAACCAGTGACTTGCCCTCGATCGGAATGACCGCCAGCCGGGTTGCCGTTGCTAACATGTTATCCACCGGGTTAGAAAAGTGTCCTAGCGGTGCTGTTAGGAAACACTATGGCAGTGTCTGATTGGGAGAGGGTTAGGGCTCGGCTCCTCCCTTCCCACCGTCTTAGGCTAACGAGGTTGAGCCACCGCCCGACTTCCAGGCACGTCTGGGTTTAACTAGGGATTCACCCGGGCGTTCGGAGTACTTGGACCCCCTCTAGGAGTGTCAAACAAACACCTTGGGTCAAACGACGGCAAGACGCGACTCTGATACTGATACGTCTCCAACGTATCTATAATTTATGAAGTATTCATGCCATGTTTACAATAGTTTTATATGATTTTGGTATGATTGGATTAGAACTAACCCGACTGATGTTGTTTTCAGCAGAACTACCATGGTGTTGTTTTTGTGTAGAAATAAAAGTTCTCGGAATACGATGAAAATCAACGGAGAATTTTTATGGAAAATATAAAAAATACAGGAACAAAAATCTACCGGAGGGGAGTCCGATGGGCCCCACGAGGGTGGGGGGTGCGCCCCTGTGCCTCGTGGACTACCCGTGGGGCCCCCTGACTTGTTCTCGACGCCAACCTCTCCTATAAATACCCAAACCTCCAGAAATTAACCTAGATCAGAACTTCCGCCGCTGCAAGCCTCTGTAGCTAGGAGAAATCAATCTCGACCCTCTCTAGCACCCTGCCGGAGGGGGCCATCATCATCGAAGGCTATGGAGGAGGATGCCGGAGGGGCCATCATCATCATGAAGGCCAAGAAGCAGAGGGAGAACCTCTCCCCATCCAGGGGGAGGCCATGGAGGAGGAAGCACAAGGGGGAGAACCTCTCCTCCTCTCCCTCGGTGGCGCCGGAGTGCCATCGGGAGGGGAATCATCACAGCGGTGATCATCTTCATCAACATCACCATCATCATCACCATCCTCATCTATTTTACGTGGTCCACACTCCCGCACCAGCTGTAATCCCTACTTGAACATGGTGCTTTATGCCACACATTATGATCCAATGATGTGTTGCCATCCTATGATGTTTTGAGTAGATTTCCTTTGTCTATGGGTTGATTGATGATCTAGATTGGTATGAGTTGTATCTTTTATATTGGTTCTGTCCTATTGTGCCCTCCGCGTCGCGCAAGCGTGAGGGATTCTCGTTGTAGAGTGTTGCAATACATTCATGATTCGCTTATAGTGGGTTGCTTGAGTGACAGAAGCATAAACCCAAGTAAGGGGGTTGTTGCGTATGGGATAAAGTGGACTTGATGCTTTAACGCTATGGTTGGGTTTTACCTTAATGATCTTTAGTAGTTGCAGATGCTTGCTAGATTTCCAATCAAAAGTTCATATGATCCAAGAAGAGAAAGTATGTTATCTTATGCCTCTCCCTCATATGAAATTGCAATGACGACTATCGGTCTTGTTAACAATTGCCTAGGACAATTCCACACACCGACCCATCATTATTCCACATGCTATTTATAATATTTAGTAATATATTCTAAATTTATGATCACGGCACCTACTTTCATATTTTAGCTCTCCGATACCATGCAAAGTTATCTTCTTCATACCCACAACGTAGTTTTATTTCTCGTTTCTAGTTGGAAGCAAACGTTCGGTGCACGTAGAGTCGTATCTGTGGCAGATAGGACTTGAGATAATATTGATCTTACCTTTAGCTCCTTGTGGGTTCTACACTCCATACTTCTTGCTTCCACCTTTGGGAATTTCTACGATGATTCCCTGCACTTGGGGATTATCAAGCTCTTTTCTAGCGCTGTTGCCGGGGAGCAATAGCATGGGGGTGATATTCTCGTGTGTGCTTGTTTGCTTTCTTCACTAAGTAGATTTTGTTTTTCCTTTTTTGTTTCTGTTTAGTTGTGGGTGAAACAAACATTTAAAAAAAAATTAAAATACAAAAAAAAATTACTTGCCTCTCATACCTAAAAAGTTTTTCAATAAGAGAAGTGATTGGAAGGTTATGCATTGGAGAAGTGAGGGTCGACATTGAACACTTGTGTTCATGCTCTTGGAAACAATGTAAAAAATTCATGGAAGCTTCTCTGAAAATAATTATCCCCTTGTATATATCCATTGTATTATAAAAATATTGTGCCAAGCTTCGGTTTTAGGATGATTAGATTGCTTGTTTACTATGTACAGTACAGAAACAGAAACTTTCGCTGTAGCGCGTGATTTTACATTTTTTACTGGAAAGTCAAATGGGTCTGAAACTTTTTGAACATTACTTCTGTACAAATTGTTTAATTTTCATATTTTGTTTTGAATTTTTTGGAGTTACAGAAGCTTACTAAACCTCTAGATTACTACAGACTGTCCTGTTTTTGACAGATTCTGTTTTCTATGTGCTGATCACTTATTTTGATGAATCTATGGGTAGTATCGGGGGGTATGAACCATGGTGAAGTTGGAATACAGTAGATATAGTTCTAATATGAAATTGGAATGAGTTTGCAACAGTACCTAAAGGTATTGGTTTGCTTTATTATACTAACAGATCTCGCAAAGTTTTTGTTAAAGTTTTGTGTGGATGAAGTGTTCGAAGAACGAGGAGTTACTGATGTGAGAAGAATAAAGAGAGGCAAGACCTCAATCTTGGGGAAGCCCAAGGCACCCCAAGTAAATATTCTAAGGATACTCAAGCATCTAAGCTTGGGGATGCCGCGGTTGGCATCCCATCTTTCTTCTTCAACAATTATCGGTATACCTCGGTTTTTGTTTTGTTCACATGATTTGTGTCCTTTGTGTTTTTTGTTTTTCCTTTAAGAACTATGCTAGTATGAGATAGCCCTTCATTGATTTATAGAATGCTTCATGTGCTTCACTTATATATTTTAAGTATGATCTTATAGAATTGCTCTTTGTGCTTCACTTAAATCTTTTGAGTATGGTTTTATAGAATGCTTCGTGTGCTTCACTTATATATTTTGAGCTTGGATATTGGCTAGGCTATATTAATTGTGGAATGATGCATGAACTTCACTTATATCTTTTGGAGTATGAATAATACTATAATCTAAAGTGGATTTGGAAGAGTGTCAACTTTAGTTAGTAATGATTCCACTATTTCGGAGAAGGTTCCTGTCGGTGTCAAAACCGGCGGATCTCGGGTAGGGGGTCCCGAACTGTGCATCTTAGGCGGATGGTAACAGGAGGCAGGGAACATGATGTTTTACCTAGGTTCGGGCCCTCTTGATGGAGGTAAAACCCTATGTCCTGCTTGATTTATTCTTGATGATATGAGTATTACAAGAGTTGATCTACCACGAGATCGGAGAGGCTAAACCCTAGAAGCTAGCCTATGGTATGATTGTATGTTGTCCTACGGACTAAAACCCTCCAGTTTATCTAGACACCAGAGGGGGCTAGGGTTACACAAGGTCGGTTACAAAGGAGGAGATATACATATCCGTATTGCCTAGCTTGCCTTCCACGCCAAGTAGAGTCCCATCCGGACATGAGACGAAGTCTTCAATCTTGTATCTTCATAGTCCAACAGTCCGGCCAAAGGATATAGTCCGGCTGTCCAGAGACCCCTAATCCCGGACTCCCTCAGTAGCCCCTGAACTAGGCTTCAATGACGATGAGTCTGGAGCCCAGTGTTGTCTTCGGCATTGCAAGGCGGGTTCCTCCTCTGGATATACCATAGAAGAGTTCAAATAAAAGGATAGTGTCCGACCCTGCAAAACAAGTTCCACATATCTCCGCAGAGAGAATAATATTTCCACAAATCTAATCTGCTGACACATTTTGGCAACATGACATTAAGCCATGGCCCGATTATTATTCGAACCGTTTACTTTAACTAGCCCCGCACATAACGTGAGGCAGTTTTTTGACACGTCTTGTCAAAGCAGAGATTGTGTCCCCCTTATTACGGGATTCTCATCAATACGGGCGTGGGTAACCCAACCATGCCTAGGACTCCTAGATTTTAGGCAATTCTCAAACGACCACGAGGAGGACGCTTGATATTCACCCTCTTTATAAAGGGACAAGGCTTTTACTTTTTTCCCTCTCGTGCTCAATCGAATCCTTCCCCCGCCTCGAGTTCTAACACCCAAAGCCCAAGTCAGGTGCTTCGGACCTTCAATCATGTCCGGATCTAGCCTTTAAGGCTGGTGGATGCCCTCCTCCGTTACGGAAGAGGATATCAAGGAGTTGAGGGAGGCCAGATACCTGACCGCTGAGGTTTCGCATCGGCTGCCTGCCCGAGGGTAGGTCGTCCCTACTCCCGAACCCAACGAGAATGTTGTGTTCATCTCCCACTTCCTCCGAGGTCTAGGCCTCACTCTGGATCCCTTCGTTAGGGGTTTGATGTTCTATCACGGGCTTGATTTACATGAACTATCCCCGGATTCCTTTCTCCACATCTCGGCATTCATTGTCGTCTGTGAGGCCTTCTGCCGCATTACCCCTCACTTCGGCATGTGGCTCAAGACCTTTGATGTGAAGCCGAAGATGGTTGAGGGGCAGCAGGCAGCGTGTGGAGGCGCATTACTAAGCAAGATTGCTGGCACTCCATGGCCGAAGGGTTCCTATCCAGAGGTGTCCGGATTATGGCAACGGGAGTGGTTCTATGTCACAGCTCCCCGAAGTGCCAAGTGGGTAGCTGCCCCTACTTTTTGCTCGGGCCCTCCACCACAACTGATGTCATGGATTAGCAGGGGGCTGAGCTGGGGTCCAGCCAAGGACGTGCCCATACTGCAGAGCCGCATCCGAGATCTCTTCGAGGGAGATTTCAGTCTAGTAATGGTAATGCAAGTTATGCTGGTTCGTTGAGTCCAGCCTTGCAAACGCCAGCCCCTTCGCTTGTGGGAATTCAACCCGGAAGGACCGCACGTTATTCAGAATTTCCTTGGCCTGACGCACGAGGAGATGTACAAATCATTTTTTGGACCCCAGATAGAGTGTCCGGACACCATCGAGGACGTGGGCCTGAGCAGCAACCGCACCACGGCCCGAGTAAGAAATCCTTCCTGAGGGTTTGGACAATCCAGTAGTGGAAAAGATGCTCGAGCTAGCACCTTGCCCGGAGCCCTCAAAGGAAGATAAAGGGGGGAATAATGAGGGCGAAAGCGGGCCCCCATCGCTGCCAATTCCAACCAAGGGAATGAGCGTCCCCGTGAGGGAGGGTAACCAGGGGGAAGATTTTGACCTTCTCTCGCTCCGGGGAAGGAAGAGGACTACCTCTGGAGATCCTTAAACCAAGGTTTCCAAACGGGAGAAGGAGTCTCCAACAGAGGGTCCTGCCTTGGGGGTGCTCTTGCTGTACAAAGTCCGCGCGGGGATCAGCCCTCTAACGAGTCGTAAGTAATCAAAAAATACTTAATAGTAAAGATTTTCTACCTTACTTTCGAGGAAAATAATCGAAGCGTTTATCTTGTAGTTCGGATCTTAGCCCTTCTCAACAGAGCTCGTCTTCAGGGGACCTTCTTCCGGAGATGATGGAGAGTGAAACGCCTCCCCCGGACTCCCCCGCTCAAGAAGCGGGCGACCATGAAGTGTCGTCATGGAGGGCCTCTTCGAATCCGGCGAGGCCAGAAGATAATCCTGTAGTCACCCGAAGTCCCCAGCATCCGGCTCTTGACGAGAATAAACAAAGGAGTCCGGCGCCGTCTGGTAAGCGGTCGGACACACTGAGGGATCTGCTAAAGCGAGCGACCATCTCAGAAGAACACCGTACGTTGATGGGTACGGTGATGGAAAGGATTTCATCCGCCGAAAGTGGGTTGCATGACGCCTTTATGAGTCTACTAACGAGCTTTGAGGTACATAAAATGATATACATTTGTGATAGTACCGCACATTTTTAGGTGTGCCCTGTGTAGATAGTAGCCCCTGAGACTCTGGTTGTTGCCGAGAGCGGCGGCAAACAGAGGATCGTAGTCCAATGTAATAACCAGACTGCTTATATGTGCAGGTCGTGGAAGCTCCGATGGCTAGCCGGACTGATGAGTTTGCCGAACTAAAGCGGCAACTGGATGTGGCGGATGCCGACATCGAGCTTGTTAACAAGCGGCTTGACGAGGCACAAGGTAAGTGATGTTTTGTGGTAAATGTCACATAGTAAGAGCAGCGTGATGCCAGTATCTTTAATATGTGTTGACTGCAGATGGAGCTGCCATCGTGGAGACCCTTCGGGCGGAACTTGCCCGAGCCAACGAACAAGGAAGGAGTAGTAATGCGGTTGCTTTGAAGGCGGCCGAAGAGTTAAGAGCCGAGAAGGCCGCGCATTGCGAGAGCAAAGAGAAGATGGCCAAGATGGATGTAAAGTTAAAAGACACTGCCGACCATTGCCAGTTCCTTGAAGAAGAGAACCAAGCGAAGGCGATGGACCTCGAAAAGGCCACGATGGCGGCCAAAGACACCCGCTCTGCCATGAGGGCAAAGAAGGAAGATTTGTGTGAAGCTGGTGATATTGTGGCTGGGAAGCCCTTTTTGCTGCGGAGGAAGTTCGGAGATCCGCGGTATGTCCCTCTAGATCGGCTGTGGAGTTCGGCAGACGCATATCTGGATTGACGGCGAGTGCTGTCGATGCGGCCGAATACTTCCGAGATCAAACAGATCGTGAAGTGGACAAGCTATTCTGGTCGTAGTTTAATGTTCCAGAGCTCCCGCTTCCACTGACTGATCATGTTGCCGAATGGGCCGAACTCAATAGATTGTCCGGACTCACCATGAGGTCCGTCGTAGATCATCTATGGCCAGAAAAGCCAAAGCCGAACAGCTATTTCAGCTTAGTGCATCAGTTCCTTGGTGTGGTGCCGCGCATCAATGCGATGAAGAAGTCGGCGTGCATAGAAGGCTCGCGGATGGCCCTTGCCCGTGTCAAAGCATACTGGGCGGAGATGGATGCTACCACTGTTGCGGCGTAGGGTTCGGCCATAGGCCGAGTGGCTGCCGAGCACTATTTTGAAGAAGTTCTTGAGGGTGCTCGTTTGATAGAGGCCTAGTGCTCGAAGAATATAATGTTTGAGTGACATGTATTCCCATTGTAAAAACAATGTTTTATTGAATTTATCAAGGCTGTATTTATACTTGTGCCCGAAAGTATTGTGATGCCTCCTGTGCGGCCGTTTATGTATACATGTATATAACCTGAAAGATTGCAGTCGTCGGCTTCAACCCCCACGCATATAATGCGGAGGTGTTCGCAGAAGACGTGTGTTCACACTTAATCCAACATCTTGGTCCTATTAAGGAGGTGATAGCGCAGCGAACGAGGCAACCGGACTATAATGCTTTAACACTTTCACTTAGCCATAGGAGTTTGAAGGTGGGGCTACTATATAGCCCCTAGTGGCTCCGCACTCTCCTGAATTCGGGGTGCGTACATGCCTGGCCGGGAAACGGCCCTTCGTTAAGGCGGAGGAATTCTAACATTCGGATAGGTCATCGAGTGGTTGACCAGTCTCACGCTATATCATGACAGTCAGTTTTCGGCTTTCTCTACTGAGGTGCTCGTCCGGATGAACCGAGGCACAATCGCAGTAGTTCTCTTGGTGCCACGTTAGCCGATAGAGCGGAACTTAAGGCAGCAAAACACAGGAGCCGGGCAAACCCAACATTTGACCAAAGACATGATTCGGAGCTGATGCGTATAAGGCCAAACTCGCGACGCCGAACACTCCCTAAGGTATTCGGTCTTTATGGTATAAACTGGGCCTAAACAGTGCCCTTTGTAAGAAGCCCCTGGTGTCCAGGTACGTGCATTATTCTGACGTGGCCACATGCGAAGATGTCAGCCTCCTTCTCAATAGTACTCAGAATCCGAGGGATGTGTATCAACAAGAGACAGTAAGAAAGGTTTATGCAGGGTCTTAATCTAAAAAGAATCCTTGGAACGGGTCCCTGCTGCACGTCTGCGCCTGTGTCTCTGTTGTGCCGTATCCTGGATGGGTGTAGCACGATGGTCATCTGTAAAAGAGAGGAACTTAGGTGAAAAGTTGTCGTGCAAAAAGGTAGGTTATATTAAAGAAACCATGTACAATTCAAGATGAGCGAAAATTGCCACTTGTTTACACGCGTGGAGCCCCTTGTTTTTATAATAGGGGTGTGGCCGTCGAACCTGTATGGATTACATATAGCTGCGCCGGACTCGCCTGACCATGTCCGTGGTCTTGACGACCTATCAAATGCTTTAGTTGGTGAGGCCGTTTTAGTCTGCGGCTACCGAGGCAGTCGCACTCTCTTCGGCGCGCAAGGATTGCTCAATATTTCCACTTACTGTAATGATGCCACGTGGATCGGGCATCTTAAGCGGAGGGAAGCGTAATGCGGTATTGCGTTGAAGCGAGCGAAAGCTTCGCGTCCGAGTAGTGCTTGATAGCCACTTTGGAACAGAGCAATGTGGAAGGTTAAATTTTCTCTATGAAAGTTATCGGGGAAGACGAATATAACCTCTAGTAGCAGGGAGCTCGTGCAATGAGCCCCTGAGCCTGGCGTTACTCCTCTAAAGGTAGTATTGTTGTGGTGAATTTTTGTTGGGTCTATCCCCATTTTGCGGGCTGTGTCCTGATATATCAGGTTTAGACTGCTGCCACCGTCCATCAGGACTTGTGTGAAGAGGTATCCGTCAAGTATTGGGTCTAATACCAAGGCAGCCCATCCTGCACGCCGGATACTTGCTAAGTAATCCCGATGGTCGAAAGTGATCAGTTGAGACGACCAGTGGCAGGACTCCGCGGTGATAGGCCCTAGGGCATATTTCTCTGGGAGTGCCGCTTTGTTTCTCCCCTTGATCACGTGTAACACGTTTACTGTTTTGACTTCTGGTGGAAATTTCTTTTGTTCCCCAGTGTCTTGCTTGAGGGGCTCATCCTCGTCTTCGCTTGGTATATCCTCCCCCTTGTGTACGGCGTTGAGCTTGCCGGACTGCTTGAAGACCCAACATTCTCTGTGGGTATGATTAGCGGGTTTACCAGGGGTGCTATGGACCTGACATATTTGGTCCAGAATTTTGTTTAGGCTGGACAGTTCGTCTCTGCTGCCTTTAGAGGGCGGCTTTTGCTGACCTGGCCAAGAGCTTCTGAATCCGGCGTTTACCGCCATGCTCTTCGGGCTGTCTTCTTTATTCCGGCGCTTATTTTTGCTGCGTCGGGATTTCCCATTTCCATCCCTGCCTTCGGATGTATTTGGGTCGCTGGTGCTGCATCGGGCTAACCAGCTGTCCTCGCCCACGCAAAAGCGGGTCATGAGGCTTGTTAATGCTGCCATTGTTCGCGGCTTTTCTTAGCCGAGGTGTCTGGCAAGCCATTCGTCAGGAACGCTGTGTTTGAAAGCCGCTAAGGCTTCGGCGTCCGGACAGTCGACTATTTGGTTCTTTTTAGTAAGAAACCCGTTCCAAAGCTTTTGGGCTGACTCTCCGGGCTGTTGAGTTATATGACTCAAATCGTCTGCATCTGGTGGTCGGACATAAGTCCCTTGAAAATTTGCCCGAAAAGCTTCTTCGAGCTCTCTCCAACTTCCGATGGAGTTTTCGGGGAGGCTTTTAAGCCAGTACCGAGCTGGCCCTTTGAGCTTAAGGGGTATGTATTTAATGGCGTTGAGATCGTCTCCTCGAGCCATATGGATATGGAGGATGTAATCCTCAATCCAGACCCCCGGGTCTGTTGTTCCGTCGTATGACTCTATGTTTACGGGTTTGAATCCCTCTAGAAACATAGGGGGTGTGCGGCACCCCTGTATTTGGGTGTACCGTCGTGTTCGGATGTTTGTGGTGTTGCATTGCATGCTGGAGCGCGTTTGCGTGGTCCGTAGATGGATCTTGTTGCACCGTCCTTTTGATGCGAGCCCTTACACGGGTCGCATACTAGTTCATGTGCGGCGTCGTTTGCCGCTCTATGTTGGCCGTGAGGTCGTCTTTCCGGCCAGATTGCCGTTTTAATTTTTGGTTGTCGGTGATCTAAGGCCTCCTCATCGAATTCGGGTAGCAACTTCCGCTTCGGGTAGCTCTTGGTGTGGCGATTACCGCCGTACTTCGCTGCTGTGTTGAGTACTTTACTCCATCTGATTCGGAGTGTGCCTAGTGCAGCTTTGAGCCTTTGCTTCTGCTTTTTAGACTCCTTGCGGTGGCAACAAGCCTTTGGTGGGCATTCTGTTGCTTCGGGTGTCTGTCCGGTGTGATGTCGTCCGGACTATTATTTTTGACACAGTCAGGTTCATCGGTTTGATTATCCGAGTTGCCGTGGACAGGCGATGGTTCGCCCCGCTCTAACGCTGGGTCTATATGATCGTTGTTTCTGTCGAGGCGGGATTTGGGGCGGCGCTTACGCCGCCGCTTTGACTGCTTCTTGGGGGGACAGCCATCCGTTGCATCCTTCCATTTCTCGTTGTCATTTTCTTTTGGTGTGTCCACCATGTATACGTCATGTGATGAAGTGGGCGTCCAATGCCCTGTGGGCAGTGGTTCCTATTCGTCTACTACATCATCGTCCATACCGTCGATGTCTTCAGAGTCGTAATCGAGCATGTCAGTTAAATCGTCGACAGTGGCTACTAAGTGGGTGGTGGGCAGGCGACGAATTTCTTCGTCATCCGTACCCCGGTCCTGCCGGACATGGTTCGGTCAGGATTCTCCTGACAAGGAAATATACCTTAGTGAATTCAGTATGTCACCGAAGGGTGAGTGTTGAAACACATCCGCGGAGGTAAACTTCATGATCGGCGCCCAATCGGATTCGATAGGCACGAGCGCAAGTGGTTCGAAGTCCGTGGACGGAGAAGGATCCAGCAATTTGACAACACGGCTCTCGTGAAGGGTAAGGTCGATATTCGGCTCGATCGCCGCTGAGTATACGGCCTCCGTGGCGGGGTCTATCCACCCGTTCCATGGATGGTGCGATCAGCTCCGGATTGAGGGTCGGAGTGGTTGCCGGCGCGATTTCCTCGATACCGTCCGATGGCAGAGCCAAATCGTGCTCATCGTGACCGTGCGGGGCACTCGGCAGGGGCTCGAATCCGTCGAAGATCAAGTCTCCGCGGAAATCGGCCGTGTAGTTTAAGCTTCCAAATCTGACCTGATGGCCAGGGGCGTAACTTTCGATCTTCTCCAGATGGCCAAGCGAGTTGGCCCGCAGTGCGAAGCCGCCGAACACAAAGATCTATCTGGGGAGAAAAGTCTCACCCTAGACTGCATCACTATCGATGATCGCAAGAGCCGTCAAGCCTAACGGCGAAGACACAGAGGAACTCTCAATGAAAGCACCAATGTCAGTGTCAAAACCGGCGGATCTCGGGTAGGGGGTCCCGAACTGTGCGTCTAAGGCGGATGGTAACAGGAGGCAGGGAACATGATGTTTTACCCAGGTTTGGGCCCTCTTGATGGAGGTAAAACCCTACGTCCTGTTTGATTTATTCTTGATGATATGAGTATTACAAGAGTTGATCTACCATGAGATCGGAGAGGCTAAACCCTAGAAGCTAGCCTATGGTATGATTGTATGTTGTCCTACGGACTAAAACCCTCCTGTTTATATAGACATGGAGGGGGCTAGGGTTGCACAAGGTCGGTTACAAAGGAGGAGATATACATATCCGTATTGCCTAGCTTGCCTTCCATGCCAAGTAGAGTCCCATCTGGACATGAGACGAAGTCTTCAATCTTGTATCTTCATAGTCCAACAGTCCGGCCAAAGGATATAGTCTGGCTGTCCGGAGACCCCTAATCCCGGACTCCCTCAGTTCCCATTGATTATGAGAACAAAGTTGTTATCTATGATGATTATTGTGACGACATGTATGCTATAAAGAATAATGTTAACGATGAAACTTGTCATCATGATTCTAAATTTTGAATTGGATTATGCCTCACATGACAGTTACTTTGTTGAGTTTGCTCCCACTATTCCGAATGAGAAGAATTTTGCTTATGTGAAGACTAGTGAAATTTCTATGCTTGTAGATCATGAACAGAATGTTTTATGTGATGGTTACATTGTTGAACTCATTCATGATGCTACTAAAAATTATAATGAGGGAGGAATACATGCTTGTAGGAGTTGCAATAATATCAAGTTTCCTCTCTATGTGCTTAAAGTTTTGAAGTTATACTTGCTTTGCCTTCCTATGCTAGTTGATTCTTGTTCCCATAAACTATGTGGTCACAAAATCCCAAGGCATAGGAAGTGGGTTCGGTTCAAATGTGCTAGTCATATTCTTCATGATGTTGTCTTTATGTTTCAATTCTTATCTTTTATGTGAGCATAATTGAAATCATCATGCCTAGCTAAAAGGCATTAAAGAAAAGCGCTTGTTGGGAAACAACCCAATATTTACCCTTACTTTTTTTGTGCATTCTCATTATTAAGCTATTGTATTAATCATGTATTATATATTTTGATTCAATAAAGTGCCAAGTAAGACCTTTGGGAAGACTTGGGTGAAAGTTAATGTGATCTTGCTGCAAAAAACAGAAAGTTTGCACCCACAAGATTAGCCGCCATTTTTTACAGGAGAGTGCGAATGAGTTGATTATTTAATCATAATTTTAATAGACAAATTCCTCACATCCACCAATTTATTTCATAATTTTTGGAGTAGCAGAAGTGTGGTTGATCTTCAGATCATTACAAACTGTTCTATTTCTGACAGATTCTGTTTTCATTGCATAGTTTGCTTGTTTTCTAGTCTCTATGGCTTATATTTCTCAATATAAATTGTAGAAATGATATGGTATAGTAGGCATTGTGTGAGAACAATTATGAACCTTGTCTTTTATAGTACCAAAGTGAATGGTTTACTCTTTATCATTCTAACCTATCTCACGAAGTTCCGTTAAGTTTTGTGTGATTGAAGGTTTCAAGCTTTGGGTGAGATATCGATATGAGGAGAATAAGGAGTAGAAATACCCTAAGCTTGGGTATGCACAAGGCACCCCAAGGTAATATTCAAGGAATACTCAAGGGCCTAAGCTTTGGGATGCCCCGGAAGGCATCCCCTCTTTCGTCTTCAAAACTATCGGTATACCTTACTCGGAGCTATATTTTTATTCGTCACATGATATGTGTTTTGCTTAGAGCGTATTTTCAATTTTACTTTCTGTTTAAATAAAATCATTTGATCTGAAATCTTGAATGAAAAAGAATCCTTCCATGGCTATTTAATTTTTTGACTACTCGGCGTTATTCACTTATATCCTTTTGGAGTATTTTGTAATTTACTCACGTGCTTCACATATATCCTATGAGTAAATGGTTGAATGAATTAAATATCATAAATCTGAATTTATATATGTTTCATATGCTTACAACATGGGGGGCAATGACTTCACACATAATAAGTATAGGTAGTAAACTTATTGGAAGTTAGCAAGCGCAGAACTGGTCAATTGAACAATTCATGAAAGAATATTGAAGGAAGAGAGATTTCACATATAAATATACTATCTTGGACATCTTTTGCAATTGTGAGCACTCATTAAAATATGACATGCTAAAAGGTTGATGTTGGACAAGGAAGACAACTTACTGGGTTATGTTTTCCTATATCCGAAATGTTATATTGTCTGGGATCATCCAACATGTTGAGGTTGACTTTCCCTCTCATGCTAGCCAAATTGTTTGCACCAAGTAGAGATACTACTTGTGCTTCCAAATATCCTTAAACCCAGTTTTGCCATGAGAGTCCACCATATCTACCTATGGATTGAGTAAGATCCTTCAAGTAAGTTGTCATTGTTGCAAGCAATAAAAATTGCTCTCTAAATATGTATGGTTTATTAGTGTGGAGAAAATAAGCTTTATACGATCTTGTGATGTGGAAGAAATAAAAGTGACTGAATGCATAATAAAGGTCCATATCACAAGTGGCAATATAAAGTGACGTTCTTTTGCATTAAGATTTTGTGCATCCAACCATAAAAGTGCATGACAACCTCTGCTTCCCTCTGCGAAGGGCCTATCTTTTACTTTTATCTTCTACCCTTATACAAGAGTCATGGTGATCATCACCTTTCCCTTTTTACACTTTTCCTTTGGAAAGCACTTTGTGTTGGAGCGTTGGAGCGATCCGTATGGCAGGTCATTTGAATTGTTTGGGGCACCTAGGTGCCTGGGCACCTAGGCCCGTTATGGCAGGTCATTTTTACTAGTGCATGACATGCAATCCATTAAATACTAGCTTTCCATATTTTGTTTGCATGCACTATATCCTCAACGGTCAATGATTGCTTTCCAAAAAACATAATATGTTGATTTCCTAGCAATATTATTTTTAAATATTATGTCAATGCATGATACATATTGAAAATATACACATAAGAGGGTTATTATATCTTATAAATTATAAACATTTCATAAGTATTATACTTAATGAAAAATATACATATACTAATGATATTATGTGTATAAGAATATACACATACGCGATGTATTATACCAAATAAAATTTATGGATATATCTCGGGTATCCCAAATACCTACTAACAAGACGTAATGAATATACCCACAAACATCATGAGTATGTGGATACCTCGAAATATTATGAGTACGTACGTATATCCTGTATGTATATACCTAAATGGTGTACGTATTCGAAATCATTGGCACATGCCCGAGGTATGAAATACTTAACAACGAGACGCAATGTATATACCCAAAAATATCATGAGTATGGAGATGCCTCAAAATAAATTTTCCATGCGTGTCGCAAGAATTTGTCCTAGGTATCATACTCGGTATTTCTATACTCAAAATAAATATGATATACCCCAAGATGATAATAAATAGGATGTACCAAAAATAAATATGATATACCCACAATATTATATTCACAACATATATACTCATGATTTGTATCATACTTTTTTTTGCGAAACGATTTGTATCATACTCATGGTATCATATACCCAATGTATCATATACCTAATTTTAAAAAATAAAACTACGTCCAACGGAAGAGTACAACATACCTTTTATTAACATATGTATGAAAAAATATCTTCATATACGTATACAAATCATGACGCATTAATTTTATTTGTCTCTCTTCTATTTCTATAAATATCTCTCAATATGCACCATTGCCATGCGTGGCATTCTCTTTCCTATTTAATACCACTACATAATTGTTACCATGCATGTTACTCTCACTGCCATAATTACGTTCCCAATTAGTGATTCTATCATAATTATTTCTAAATTAGTCATCACAACAACACACATCTAAATGCAATCGAGTGGTGGAAAGTCAAGGAGCATGGGCACCTAGGTGTCCCAAACTATATATATATATGTGAACCCATAAATATCACATGTGTGTTAGGAATTGTGAAAGATTAAATGATAGTTGAGTATGTGGAGTTTTCCGAAACAAAGCTCTTACATAGACCCTTCCCGAAAATAAGATGAATTGAAATTGTTTGATGACTAAGAGCACGGTTTGTTGGTTTTCAAGAAAGTTTATGATCTATACTTTAACATGTGAATAGCTTGTTACTTGATCATGAGAAGTTTCATGAGTTGAGCTAATGTTATGATGTATAATGATGCTATAAAAAGTGATTGAAACTATCATTGATCAAACTTAAAGCACTTGCTAGCATTCACACTTCATAAATTATTTGTTTTATCATTTACCTACTCGAGGACGAGCATGAATTAAGCTTGAGGATGCTGATACGTCTCCAACGTATCTATAATTTATGAAGTATTCATGCCATGTTTACAATATTTTTATATGATTTTGGTATGATTTGATTAGAACTAACCCGGACTGACGCTGTTTTCAGCAGAACTACCATGGTGTTGTTTTTGTCCAGAAATAAAAGTTCTCGGAATGCGATGAAAATCAACAGAGAATTTTTCTGGAAAATATAAAAAATACTGGAACAAAAATCTACCGGAGGGGAGTCCCGTGAGCCCCACGAGGGTGGGGGCGCGCCCACCCCCCTGGGCGCGCCCCTGTGCCTCGTGGACTACCCATGAGGCCCCCTGTCTTATTCTCGACGCCAAACTCTCCTATAAATACCCAAACCTCCAGAAATTAACCTAGATCGGAAGTTCCACAGCTGCAAGCCTCTGTAGCCATGAGAAATCAATCTAGGCCCTCTCTAGCACCTTGCCGGATGGGGCCATCATCACCAGAGGCTATGGAGGAGGATCCCGGATGGGCCATCACCATCATGAAGACCAAGGACTAGAGGGAGAACCTCTCCCCATCAAGGGGGAGGCCTTGGAGGAGGAAGCACAAGGGGTAGAACCACTCCTCCTCTCCCTCGGTGGTGCCAAATTGCCATCGGGAGGGGAATCATCACCGCAGTGATCGTCTTCATCGACATCACCATCATCATCACCATCCTCATCTCTTTTACACGGTCCACTCTCCCGCACCCCGTTGTAATCCCTACTTGAGCATGGTGCTTTATGCCACATATTATGATCCAATGATGTGTTGGCATCCTATGATGTTTTGACTAGATTTCCTTTGTCTATGGGTTGATTGATGATCTAGATTGGTACGAGTTGTATGTTTTATTTTGGTGCTGTCCTATTGTGCCCCCGTGTCGCGCAAGCATGAGGGATTCTTGATGTAGGGTGTTGCAATACGTTCATGATTCGCTTATAGTGGGTTGCTTGAGTGACAGAAGCATAAACCCGAGTAAGGGGGTTGTTGCGTATGGGATAAAGGGGACTTGATGCTTTAACGCTATGGTTGGGTTTTACCTTAATGATCTTTAGTAGTTGCGGATGCTTTCTAGAGTTCTAATCATAACTGCATATGATCCAAGAAGAGAAAGTATGTTAGCTTATGCCTCTCCCTCATATGAAATTGCAATGACGACTAGCGGTCTTGTTAACAATTGCCTAGGACAATTCCGCACACCGACCCATCATTATTCCACACTCACTATTTATAATACTTAGTAATATATTCTAACTTTATGATAACAACACCTAATTTCATATTTTAGCTCTCCATTACCATGCAAAGTTATCCTCTTCATACCCACAACGTAGTTTTATTTCTCGTTTATACTTGGAAGCAAACGTTCGGTGCAGGTAGAGTCGTATCAGTGGAAGATAGGACTTGAGAGAATATTGATCTTACCTTTAGCTCCTTGATGGTTCGACACTCCATACTTATCACTTCCACCTTTGGGAATTTCTACGATGATTCCCTGCACTTGGGGACTATCAGATACCTTCTCTGGAATACTGCATTGGATGCATCTTGATTCAAACTTAAACGCCAAGCATCCGCCTTGACATGCTCTGCTTCTGCATCAATCTGAGCTTTCAGCGCAACTTTTTGGTTGTTCTCAGATAGAATATCCTCCTGGGCCTTGGTGATTTCCGCACAAATCCTTGTGACCTTTGCATTGCGCTCTGCTTGATTCGCCGCAGTAACCTGTCTTGCGAATAAAGCTGTCAAGGTCTCCATAAGATCTAGTACTACTTGAGCCCTGCACGACGGCTCATAGGGGTCCGAAATACTGTCATCATCGAAATAGCCCCCCAAGCCTGCCATCTTGAAGCTGATAGATCGACTCCATCTCCCCGGCCAAGGACTCATCACCTGAATAGATGAGAGTTTCTCATCCAGGTGCAGAATCTTCCACAAGTTCCTTGCCTTGCATGAAACCGACGAAAATGCGCTTCCGGCCGGGTTGAATCCGGGCGGGTTGCTCGCGCCGAGCCGGCTTGATGATGTCGGTGCAGATGTCCGACTCGGGTTGCGATCCACTGATCTTGCCGATGAAGACGTGAATCCCGCCGAAGGGGACCCGATACCTGTACTCAATTGAGTCGACCTCGGGGCCCCAGCCAGTGTCGTCGATGTAGAGTTTGCCAAAGCAACTCTTGGTCATCCTTCCTATGACGTGCCCCTCGATCCCTAGGAAAGAGCCCTTCAAGAACTCGAAACCAACATGTGTAGGCCCCATAGTGGGCGCCAACTATCATGGTTTTGTAACGGCAGATGCCCTTGTGAAAGGACTTAGGTGCGAGGCCATGGCTACGATGATTATCTTAAAGGGGTTGAAGCGGGACGAGAGACACGAGTTTACCCAGGTTCGGCCCCTCACGATCGAGGTAAAAGCCTACACCCTGCTTTGTGTTGTATTGCTTGAGTATCAATTACAAGATAGCGGAATCACTTCACCTAGCCATCGATTGACTGTTACTTAAGTTCACCCGCCGTAGGGTCTTGCCTTTATATACACAGGTCGCGGCCCTGGGCTTACAAGAGTCCAGGTCGTGTCATACAACATGACCGACCCTAGTTCTAAGTTGCCTTGCCTTGCTACGAAAGTCGCCATTGGGCGTCTTACACCTTCGGGTCACGCTCCGTCCCCGGGTCTCAGGCCTTTAGCTGGCCCACGTCATAAGCCGCCTCTAGGCTTTCATGTCTTGGCTCCTTGGGCCTTTCTAAGCCTCATAATTGAGTCGCCAACAGCATAACCCAGCCCCTCCTGGGCGGGTTACACCATGGGGTTATATCCCTAACAATTTGGTATTGATTTTCTGAAAAGCCAAAAACAAGAAAAAAACTGCAACTGGCACTAGGTACTAGATTAATAGGTTAGTCCCAGAAAATGATATATAATTGCATAATAAACATCCAAGATTGATACTATAATAGTATGGAACAATAAAAAATTATAGATACGTTGGAGACATATCAACATCCCCAAGCTTAATTCCTGCTTGTCCTCGAGTAGGTAAATGATAAAAACAATTCTTAATGTGGAATGCTACCTATCATATTCATCATGTAATCTCTTATGTGGCATGAATATTTAGATCCGAATGATTCAAACCGATAGTCTATAATTTGAATAATGACTTCAATACTCAGGCATACCAACAAACAATCATGCCTTTCAAAATATCAATGCTAAAGAACGCTATCCATATAAAATCGTATAGCCTTGTCATGCTCCATCTTGTTAACACAAAATATAAATCATGCAGTACCCCAGTCTCAGCCAAGCAATTCCTTCATACTTTTTTAACATGCTTCAACTCTTTCAACCCCGACGCAATACATGAGTGCAAGCCATGGATGTAGCACTATGGCTGGAATACGGTATGGTGGTAGAGATGATATGGAGAAGCCTAAAAAAGGAGAAAGTCTCAAATCGACGAGGCTAATAAATGGGCTATGAAGATGCCCATCAATTGATGTCAATGCAACGAGTAGGGATTGCCATGCAACGAATGCACTAAGAGCTATAAGTGTATGAAAGCTCAAAAAGAAAACTATGTGGGTGTGCATTCAACTTGCTTGCTCATGAAGACCTCAGGCATGTGAGGAAGCCCAACATTAGAATATAGAACCCAAGTTCTATAATGAAAAATTCCCACTAGTATATGAAAATGAAAGCCTAGGAGACTCTCTATATGAAAAACATGGTGCTACTTTGAAGCACAAGTGTGGAAAAGGATAGTAACATTGCCCCTTCTCTCTTTTTCTCTCTTTTTTGGGCTCTTTTTGGCCTATTTTTCTGGGCTCTTTTTGGCCTCTTTTTTTTTATTTCCTCACTAGGGACAATGCTCTAATAATGAATAATGATGATCATCACACTTGCATGTGCTTATCTGTGGTGACAATGGAATATTCACGTGATCCACTTGATGTATGTTTTGGTGATCAACTTGTGAGTTTCGTGACCTTGTGAACTTATGCATAGGGGTTGCCACACATTTTCGTCTTGACTCTCCGGTAGAAACTTTGGGGCACTCTTTGAAGTTCTTTGTGTTGGTTGAATAGATGAATATGAGATTGTGTGATGCATATCGTATAATCATACCCACAGATACTTGAGGTGACATTGGATTATCTACGTGACATTAGGGTTTTGGTTGATTTGTGTCTTAATGTGTTATTCTAGTACGAACTCTAGGATAGATCGAACGGAAAGAATAGCATCATGTTATTTTACTATGGACTCTTGAATAGATCGATTAGAAAGGATCACTTTGAGGTGGTTTCGTACCCTACAATAATCTCTTCGTTTGTTCTCCGCTATTAGTGACTTTGGAGTGACTCTTTGTGGCATGTTGAGGGATAGTTATATGATCCAATTATGTTATTATTGTTGAGAGAACTTGCACTAGTGAAAGTATGAACCCTAGGCCTTGTTTCAACGCATTGCAATGCCATTTTCGCTCACTTTTATCATTAGCTACCTTGCTGTTTTTATATTTTCAGATTACAAAAACCTATATCTACCATCCATATTGCACGTGTATCACCATCTCTTCGCCGAACTAGTGCACCTATACAATTTACCATTGTATTGGGTGTGTTGGGGACACAAGAGACTCTTTGCTATTTGGTTGCAGGGTTGTTTGAGAGAGACCATCTTCATCCTACGCCTCCCATAGATTGATAAACCTTAGGTCATCCACTTGAGGGAAATTTGCTACTATCCTACAAACCTCTGCACTTGGAGGCCCAACAATGTCTACAAGAAGAAGGTTATGTAGTAGACATCACCCACCTGGTCAAAGCGTGCGTAGCGTTGTCATTCTGGTCGCAAACGTGTACGTACCGACTGGTCGATCGGTCTATCTACAGGCTATGGTGATGAACCGTGGCCGAGTAAGGAATGGCACGTGTCGTAGTAGAGGCGCGTACATAGCATGTCACGCAGTCCCATCAATATCGTGTACATGTACGTACAGCCAGGGTGCAAGAAAGTATATACGACCCGATATTTTCCTCGCCCTCGCTTCTACCACGGTTTTTTCCATCATGGACGACCCAAAGAATGTCATGCAGCTGCGTCTCCGGCCCACCCAGGACGAAAAGCCCATTTTCTGTCATGATTTTTTGTCATAGAAGTAGGAGCCCACCACATCTATGATGATACCGGGTTTTGTCATAATTATCATCATAGAAGTGTCATAAGCATCATAGAAAAAAATCCGTTCGGCCCAAAATGTCACTGATGTGTATTTTTTTGTAGTGATAGTCTCTTGTTATGCTATGAAAATGGAGCGTGATTTATTATTGACTGTCTTCCTTATGAGTGGCAGTCGGGGACAAGTGATGGTCTTTTCCTACCAATCTATCCCCCTAGGGGCATGCGTAGTAGTACTTTGCTTCGAGAGCTAATAAACTTTAGCAATAAGTATATGAGTTCTTTATGACTAATGTGAGTCCATGGATTATACGCACTCTTACCTTTCCGCAATTTGCTAGCCTCTTCGATACCGTGCATTGCCCTTTCTCACCTCGAGACGTGGTGCAAACTTCACCGGTGCATCCAGACCACGTGATATGATACGCTCTATCACACATAAGCCTTATTATATCTTCCTCAAACAACCACTATACCTACCTATTGTGGCATTTCCATAGCCATTCCGAGATATATTGCCATGCAACTTCCACCGTTCCATTTTTATGACTTGAGCATTCATTGTCATATTGCTTTGCATGATCGTAAGAAATCTAGCACGATATTTCCATGGCTTGTCCATTTTTTGATATCCTTGCTACGCTAGATCATTGCACATCTTGGTACACTGCCACAGGAATTCATATAGAGTCATACTTTGTTCTAGGTATTGAGTTGTAATTTTGAGTTGTAAGTGAACAGTAGTGTGATGATCATCATTACTCATTATTATAGCATGTCCTAGTGAGGAAAGGATGATGGAGACTATGATTCCCCCACAAGTCAGGATGAGACTCTGGAAAAAAAGAAAAAAAGTGAGGCCAAAAGGAGCCCAATAAAAAAAGTAAAAAAAGAAAATAAAGAAAGAAAAAAATGAGAGAAAAGAGAGAAGGGGCATGCAAACACCACACTTGTGCTTCAAAATAGCGCCATGTTTTTCATGTAGAGAGTCTCCTATGTAGTCACTTTCATATACTAGTGGGAATTTTTCATTATAGAGTTAGAGGCACACCCACTTAGTTTTCAGTTTGAGCTTTCATACACTTATAGCTCTTAGTGCATCTGTTGCATGGCAATCCATAATCCTCGCATTGATATAAATTGATGGGCATCTCCATAACCCGTTGATTAGCCGTGTCGATGTGAAGCTTTCTTACTTTTTTGTATTCTCTATGTTTACCCCTATCATCATACTCCATTCCACCCATAGTGCTATATCCATGGCTTACGCTCACGTATTGTGTGGGGGATGAAAAATCTGAAGCGTGTTAGTATGAACCAATTGCTTGGCTTGTCATCAGGGTTATGCATGATAAATACTTTGTGTTAAGAAGATGGAGCATGACAAGACTATATGCTTTTGTAGGGATAATGTTCTTTAGCATTGATATTTTGAAAGACATGATTGTTTGTTGGGATGCCTGAGTATTGATGTCTTTATGTCAAATTATAGACTATTGCTTTGAATCACTCGTGTCTTAATATTCATGCCATGATAAGATATATGATCAAGATTATGCTAGGTAGCATTCCACATAAAAAAATATCCTTTTTATCATTTACCTACTCGAGGACGAGCGGGAATTAAGCTTGGGGATGCTGATACGTATCCGTCGTATCTATAATTTTCTATTGTTCCATGCCAATATTATACAACTTTTATATAATTTTGGTGACATTTTAAATTATTTTTTGGGACTAATATATTGATCCAGTGCCTAGTGCCAATTCCTATTTGTTGCATATTTTTTGTTCCGCAAAATATCCATATCAAAGTCCAAACGAGATAAAAATTTACAGAGAATTAGTTTGGAATATATGTGATTTTTGGGAGGTGGAATCAATGCAAACCGAGGCCCAGAGCCTCCACAATATACCAGGGCACGACCTCCCCCCTACCGTGCAACGGTGTCTTGTGGGCACCTCGTAAGTCGGCTGGGGCCCTTCTATCGTCGCAAGAAAGATAATTTATGGAAAAATCCGTCTAAAATTTTAGCGCAATAGGAGTTATGGATCTCCGGGAATTTAAGAAACAGTGAAGGGCTGGAAAACAGGAACACGAAATAGAAGAGAATAGATAGATAGATCCAATCTCGTAGGGGCTCTCGACCCTCCACCGCTGATTGCTTGTATCAGCGTTGGTATTTCCTCGAAGGGTAGAGGATGATGCAACACAACAACGATAAGTATTCCCCTCAGTTATGAAACCAAGGTTATGAATCCAGTAGGAGAACCAAGCAACACTACCTAAACAGCACATGCACACAAATAACAAATACTTGCAACCCAACGCGTAAGAGGGGTTGTCAATCCCTCCTCGGTATTGAGATAGATAAAATTGTATGAGATTTGATAAATAGATCTGACAAAAACACATAATAAAATATATAAATAAAAAGTGTAGCAAGCTATTTTTGGGGTTTTAGAATAGTAGATCTGAAAATAATAGGATAGGAAATAGACCCGGGGGGCGTAGATTTCACTAGTGGCTTCTCTCGAGAAAATAGCATACGGTGGGTAAACAAATTATTGTTGGGCAATTAATAGAAAAGCAAATAATCATGACGATGTCCAAGGCAATGATCATGTATATAGGCATCACGTCCAAGGTTAGTAGACGGACTCCTGCCTACATCTACTACTATTACTCCACACATCGACCGCTATCCAGCATGCATCTAGTGTATTAAGTTCATGAAAAAAGGAGTAATGCAATAAGAATGATGACATGATATAGACAAGATCTATTCATGTAGGAATAGACCCCATTTTTTTATCCTTAATGGCAATGATACATGTGTGTCATGTCTCCTTCTGTCACTGAGAATAAGCACTGCAAGATCGAACCCATCACAAAGCACCTCTTTCCATTGCAAGAAAAACCAATCTAGGTTACCAAACCAAACCAATGTTTCAGAGAAGAAATACAAGGCTATAAAGATCATGCATAAAAGAGTTCAGAGAAGACTCAAATAATATTCATAGATAGAACTGATCATAAACTCGCAATTCATCATATCACAACAAACACACCACAGAAAGTCATTACATCAAATAGATCACCAAGAACATTGAGGAGAACATTGTATTGAAGATCAAAAAGAGAGAAGAGGCCACCTAGCTACTGCATACGGACCCGTAGGTCTGTTGTAAATACTCACGCATCATCGGAGGAGCACCAATGAGGATGATGAACCCCTATGTGATTGTTTCCCTCTCCAACAAGGTGCCGAAAAAGGGCTCTAGATTGGATATCGTGGTTCTGGAACTTGCGGCATCTAGAATTGTGTTTCGTCGACTCCCCTAGGGCTTCTGGAATATCTGAGTATTTATAGAGCTGAGAGGCCGTGGAAAAGGTCACCATGGGCCCCACAAGGCACCAGGGCACGCCTGGGGACTCTAGCACGCCCTGGTGTCTTGTGGGCTCCACGTGCCTCCTTTGGTACACCTCCTGGACTCACTGGGTCTCTTCTGGGCAGAAACAAATCTCCAAAATGTTTCGCTACATTTGGACTTCATTTGATATGGATATTCAGTGAAGTAAAAAACAAGCAAAAATTAGCAACTGGCACGGGCACTATGTCAAATAGGTTAGTCGCAAATAATGATATAAGGTTGCTAGAAAATGAATGTAAAACATCCAAGATTGATAATATAATAGCATGGAACAATCAAAAATTATAGACACGTTGGAGACGTATCAGCATCCCCAAGCTTAATTCTTGCTCGCCCACGAGTAGGTAAATGATGAAAACAGAATTTTTGATGTGGAATGCTGCTTAACATGTTCATCACATATTCTTTTATTTTGTAGCATGGACATTTTAACTTTTGGATGGTTCAAAGCAATAGTCTTTAATTAACATGAAGGCATCAATACTCAAGCATATGAACAAGCAACCATGTCTTTCAAAATATCAACACTAAAGAAAGCTATCACTAGCCCATCATGCTCGGCCATTGATCCATTCATGAAACACACTCGAATATTATCTACATCCAATGCACAAGTATGATCATAGTGCTCCCTAGTTGGTGCTATATAAGAGAAGATGGAGACTCATAGTAAAAATAAAAAATAAATAAAGTAAATAGATAGGACCTTCGGAGAGGGAAGCATAGAGTTGTAGAGGTGCCAGAGCTCAAAGCTTAAATTGAGAGATAACATATTTTGAGAGGCATGCTTTTCCTATTAACAAAAATGACTGAGAATTCCCAATAATTTCCATGCTAGATACATCATAGGCGGTTTCCAAACATAAAATAAAGTTTATTCCTTTTTCCACCATTCTTTCACAATCCATGGCTAGTCATATCCACGGGTGCCTACCATACCAACACTTTCCAAGGAATTTATTATTTTACAACATAAAAAATCATTTCAGGACTGGGCATCCCCATTACCTTGCCACATTCTCGTGCATTGACAAGTGAATAAACACGCATCTCGAGAATAACATATCTAGCATGGGAAAATATTGGCCACCCCCTGTTGCTTCATGAGTGGCACAGGCACAGAAAAAGGAAATTCATTTTGAAAATTAGAGTTGGCACATACAAATTTACATGGAACGACATGGAAATACTGCATATAGGTAGGTACGGTGGACTCATTGGCACAACTTGGTTTAAGGAGTTTGGATGCACAAGTAGTATTCCCACTAAGTACAAGGAAAGGCTGGCAAATAGATCGAGAAGCAACCAACCAAAAAATGAAAATGATCATAAACCAAGATTAAACATAACTAACACCGAATAATGCACCACAAGTAGGATGTAACTTCATTGCATAACTAT
Source organism: Triticum urartu (assembly GCF_003073215.2). NCBI lineage: Eukaryota > Viridiplantae > Streptophyta > Magnoliopsida > Poales > Poaceae > Triticum > Triticum urartu. The sequence goes on along the minus strand of NC_053023.1, from coordinate 318,044,566 downwards.
TGACTTTTGTGCTTGCAAATGGAATCACAAACCTTAACACCAATATTCTTAATAAAGCATAGTTACTGACCAACATGACTCACATATTACTATCTCCATATCTCAAAACTATTACAAGGAAACAAGTTTATAATATCCGATGATCTTCATGAAAGTTTTTATTATATCCTTCTTGGATATCTATCACTTTGGGACTAGTTTCTTATATTACCATTTCTTATAACAAGCTCTCAAACAAATTTTAGTGAAGAACATGAGCATAAATAATGTTTTTCATCTGTCAAATAATATAAGTGAAGCATGAGAGAATTTCTTCAAAATTTACTAACTCTCAAATTGATCTAAGTGAAGCATGAGAGTATTTCTTTAAAAATTGAAGCACCACCGTGCTCAAATGGATAGAAGTGAAGCACTAGAGCAATTCCATAGCTCAAATTTTTTTAGGTGAAGCACATAGAGCAGTTCTAACAATTCATAGCATCATTATGGCTCTCTCAAATAGGTGTATCCAGCAAGGATAATTGTGACAAACTAAAAAGCAAAACAAGCAAAGACTCATATAATACAAGTCGCTCCAAGAAAAACTCATGATATGTGATGAATAAAAATATAGCTCCAAGTAAAATTACCGATGGTCGTTAGAAGAAAGACGAGGTGCCTTACGGGGCATCCCTAAGCTTAGTTGCTTGGTTCTCCTTAAATATTACCTTGGGGTGCCATGGGCATCCCCAAGCTTAGGCTCTTTTCCCTCCTGGTTCCTTCATCCATCGTGATCTCACCCAAAACTTGAAAACTTCAATCACACAAAACTGATAGATTTTGATGATGTCTCCCCGGCAACGGCGCCAAAAATTCTTCCTGGTTGCTTGTATCTGCGTTGGTATTTCCTCGGAGAGGAGAGGATGATGCAACACATCAATGGTAAGTATTTCCCTTAGTTATGAAACCAAGGTTATCAATCCAGTAGGAGAACCAAGCAACACTATGTAAACAACACCTGCACATAAATAAGAAATACATGCAACCCAACGCGTAAGAGGGGTTGTCAATCCCTCCTCAGTATTGAGATAGATAAAATTGTATGAGATTTGATAAATAGATCTAACAAAAACACAAAATAAATAAATAAATAAATAAATAAAAAGTAAAACAAGGTGTTTTTGGGTTCTTGGAATAATATACCCGAGGGCCATATATCTCACTAGTGGCTTCTCTCGAGAAAATAGCATACGGTGGGTAAACAAATTACTGTTGGACAATTGATAGAAGAGCAAATAATCATGATGATATCCAAGGCAATGATCATGTATATAGGCATCACGTCCAAGATTAGTAGATCAACTCCTGCCTACATCAACTAGTATTACTCCACACATCGACCGCTATCCATCATGCATCTAATGTATTAAGTTCATGGAAAACGGAGTAATGCAATAAGAATGATGACATGATGTAGACAAGATCTATTCATGTAGGAATAGACCCCATCTTTTTATCCTTAATGGAAATGATACATGTGTATCATGTCTCCTTCTGTCATTGAGAATAAGCAACGCAAGATCGAACCCATCACAAAGCACCTCTTCCCATTACAAGAAAAATCAATCTAGTTGGCCAAACCAAACCAAAGTTTCGGAAAAGAAATACAAGGCTATAAAGATCATGCATAAAAGAGTTTAGAGAAGACTCAAATAATATTCATCGATAGAATTGATCATAAACTCTCAATTCATCGGATCACAACAAACGCACTACAGAAAGTCACTACATCAAATAGATCTCCAGGAACATCGAGGAGAACATTGTATGGAAGATCAAAAAGAGAGAAGAAGCCACCTAGCTACTGCCTACAGACCCGTAGGTCTGTGGTAAACTACTCACGCATCATCGGAGGAGCACCAATGAGGATGACGAACTGTCGGTGTACAAAAAGAGGGGTACACTTTTTGTACCCCTATAACTGTGCACGGGCAGTCTGAGCCACGGGCATCACCACACCAAGCAAGGCAAGGGAGGTGAGCCAGGGTAAGACCGAAGCTCAAGAGAACTAGAACGACGCCAAGGCCAAGACCACGAAGAGCAAAGGGGACGAAGTGGACTCCCCCGGCAAGATCCTTGCCGGGAGACAGTTCTAGCAGCCCCGGCAAGACCCTTGCCGCGGCGACTCGTCCCGCGCCTACGGAGCAAATCACCCTTGAGTCCACTGCCCCCAAAGGGCAAGGATTCGGGAGACATCCCCGTGGCGGCATGCAGATCTTTGTGAAGACATTCAAGATCAGATACACACTATAGAAGACGACAACCCTTGGCGGGATCCCAGCCGAGGAAGACCACAAGGCCCCCGGCAAGCGCCTTGTTGGGGATGACTCCAGGCGCCTCGGCAAGACCCTTGCCGGGGCCACGCAAGGCCCTTGCCGAGGACACCCGCAGGGCCACCATCAGGCCCACGCCGACTAAACCTCCACCACCGCATGCATGCAGCTGCCGACCCTACCAGCTGGGCAGGCACCTGCGTGGCGGCATGTAGATCTTCGTGAAGACCCACCACTGCGCCACCTCAGCTGCCTGCCTACCTACGTGGCATCGCAGGCGTCGCTGGCCAGGGCGCGTGTCGACACAAGAAGGAGCGGAGACAAACGAGACAGGTTTCTCCCCCGTCCCGAATAAAGCAAGGACACCTAAGCAAGACGCATTAAATGCGCCTTGTCATGTAATGCGAGGGATAACCTCGCATCACTGTACCCTTTCAACCTCTTGTGTGCCACTGTGGCAACCCCTTTTTCTATAAAAGGAGGCGCGAGGCGACCAGAGGAAGGATTCGGCTTTTTGGAGCTCCTCACGCCCCATAGCTAGCTCAAGAACAGAGATATACAATCCACCAAAGTAGGAGTATGGTTTTACGCACCCTCGCGGCTCGAACCTGGATAAATGAACCGCATGCTATCTGTTTGATCCACTCTTCTCACGACCCCGCGCTCTGCTAACCACAGTAGGGATTCTTGTGATCCCATAGGTGTCGTTCCCACCGACATCCTTGGCGTGCCAGGTAGGGGGCGCAGTTGTGAGAATCGGCTTTAGCAGTTAGCCCGGCACTCCTTCATCTTCGTGACCCTTGGAGAAGAAAGAAGGCCAGAAGATCGGCACTCGAGCGATTGCAAACAGAAGCTAAGTTGCACTGAACCCTTATTTGTTCTATCCTTCTTATATGAGGTTATTCCCCCCGGAGATGTCACACCTTTGTATGAGAAACCTGCACGCCAGGGGGCTCTCCCACGATCGGCAATGCCCTTGCCCTGTTTCGAGTCCGCTCAACAGCTCAAGTGGCTGTGTCGAGAATGGCAGACTAGCCTTCCATGATCAACAACGCTCTCGATTCTAACTCGAGTCAAGCTCGACAGTTCGAGCGGCCGCGTTCAGAACGGAAAGGTGGCTCGTCCGGCAGCATGCGTACCCAGCAGGCCCATGGGGATCCGTACCCAAAATGCCGCTAGGGGCTTCCACGCCGGCGAGCCTACCCAATCGACGTAGGGCACGCATACAAAGAGGAATTGAATGGGGAAATAACGTGCATGAAATTAAGAGTACTGCAAAGTTATATTACATCACATCATTGCTGCGGTTCTAACTAGAGATAAAATTTGTCTTGGTCGTGAACCTGCAGCGGCGGTGAAGAACGGGATGCCTAATCCCGGCGCTAGCCTTCCACCCTCTTGATTTTGTCGATGCTGCTGATGACGGTCTTGATGCGCTGCTTGAGCACCGTGAGGTTAGTACCATCCGGCAAGCTATCCATCGCGGCATCGAAGTCGAGGTCGGGATTCCAGTACGCCATCTTGGTGAGGACCTTGGTCATCACCCCCCGGCAAAGTCGCCGGGCTTCCCCGGCCAACGTGGCTGCTCTGCTAGAGTGAAGATAAGACAAGGCTCCAAGGATGCCCTCGAAGAACTGGGTCAGCTTGGCGTTGACGGTCCCGCTGCACTCAGGGGTATACCTCACGTTTGGCATCCCCATGGTGGCCAACTGCGAGGTGACCCTGCCTGCGACGTCCTCCAGATGGCTGATCCATATGTTCTCGACCGCCACATATTCCTGGTGGGAGGCGGCCTCGTTCGCCCATAGCTGTTTCTCCTCCTCCAGGCTCCTGGTCAAGGTCTCCTCCCGAGCCGTGCTCTCCGACAACATCTTCTCGAGATTCTCCAGCTTCAGCTTGAGATCTCTGATGGAGTTTTGCGCTTCGGAGAGCTCCCCAGTCCCGCTGATGACCGCTCCTTGCGCCTCCGTCAAGGCGCTGTTGAGCGTGCTCTTCTCGTTGGACAGCTTGAGGGTCTGCTCCTTCAGCTCGTCCCTCTCCACCTCCAACTCCCTTACTTTGGCGGCATGGGCCAGAGCCTGGGCATCGAGTGCCTCCTTGTGCCTCTGCTCCAGCTCGCGAGTCCGCCGCGCGACAAGGGCCTCAAGCTCCTCATCCTTGCCACGGAGCGCTGTGGCAAGCTTCTCCTCACGCACGGTGAGGTCCTCTTCCTAGGAATCCAGTGCGGCTTGATGCTGGTTTCGGACGGCCTCGGCCGCGGCAGCCAAGTTCGCTGCCTTTTCCTGGGCCTTCTCGATGTCAGCCATCTTCATGGTGAGCTCGACATTGCGCTTGGTCAATTCCTCCTGAAAGACCCTTTGCTCCTCGCGAGTCTGGTGGAACCAGGTCTGCGTCTCAGCAACGCGCGCCTTGAAATCCACCTCCGCCTGGTCCACCATTGTCGTCCTGGACTTAACCTTGTCGAGATGGACACGGTAGAGCGCCTGGAGTTTTCGGAAGTTGCCCCCCATAGCGCGGAAAAGCTGCTCTTCTGGAGAACCATCACCGCCAATGCCCGGCTCATCGACAACCTCGAGCCTGGTGGCGGCAAGCACCTCGCCGCCAAAGACTTCCCCTTCAGCGGGCGCTCGGGAACTTGACGCCCCTGGGAGATGGACGAAAAGATCGTCGCCCACCTTCATATATCTGTCGGGGCCCGAGGTTGAGGAGGAGGGAGGCTGATCATCAACCACCTCTTCCTCGGCAGTGGCCTTGCCGGCTTCCCCGGCAGGCCCACCGTTGGCGCCCTCGGCAGAAGCCTCGCCGGTCGCCTTGGCGGCCCCTGCAGCGGTGTCCTCGGTGGCATCCTTGGCGGCCTCATCAGTGTCGACCTCGTTAGCATCCCTGGCGGCTTCTCCAGCGGCAATCCTGTCGGCCTCCGCCGTGGCCTCCTCAGCAATATTCCCAAGAAGAGTATCCACGTCCTCCGTATCTATTGAAGGAGGGCCTGGGCAGTAATGGGAGCAATGAAGCAAAGAAAAAGAATAAGGGAAAAACAGAGACGGAGGACAGGCGACTCACCAGTGCCAGGCTGTGAAGCAGAAGTCCCCTCCCCGCCAGCATTTGGCGCCGTGGCAGAGTCACCAGCGCCCAAGTTCCCCTCTTCCTCCATGGGTGTGGGCTCCGTTCTTGATGCCCTTGCCGGGGACGCCCCTCCTGGCGGCGTACTCGATGGGGGTGGTGTGTTGGGGGTATCCCTCTGCGGCTCCTCCTGCTGCCGCTCCCCTCCTAAAAACCCGACAAGTTCAACACCATAGCATCGAACGCCTACCACATGTCGAATAAGAGGAGGGTGACGAACTTACGTTGGGGGCTGTGCCGGGGGCTGCTGTCCGGGCTGCTCAACACCACCAGTGGCGTCTTTGAAGCCCCAGCCGGGGGCTGACTGCTCGCCGAGGCCTTCGCCGAGGCCAAGACCACGAAGAGCAAAGCGGACTCCCTCGGCAAGATCCTTGCCGGGAGACAGTTCTAGCAGCCCCGGCAAGACCCTTGCCGCGGCGACTCGTCCCGCGCCTACGGAGCAAATCACCCTTGAGTCCACTGCCCCCAAAAGGCAAGGATTCGGGAGACATCCCCGTGGCGGCATGCAGATCTTTGTGAAGACATTCAAGATCAGATACACATTATAGAAGATGACAACCCTTGGCGGGATCCCAGCCGAGGAAGACCACAAGGCCCCTGGCAAGCGCCTTGCCGGGGATGACGGCAGGTGCCTCGGCAAGACCCTTGTCGGGGCCCCGGCAAGGCCCTTGCCGAGGACACCCGCAGGGCCACCATCAGGCCCACGCTGACTAAACCTCCACCACCGCATGCATGCAGCTGCCGAACCAACCAGCTGGGCAGGCACCTGCGTGGCGGCATGCAGATCTTCGTGAAGACCCACCACTGTGCCACCTCAGCTGCCTGCCTACCTACATGGCATCGCAGGCGTCGCTAGCCAGGGCGCGTGTCGACACAAGAAGGAGCGGCGACAGACGAGATAGGTTTCTCCCCCGGCCCCGATAAAGCAAGGACACCTAAGCAAGACGCATTAAATGCGCCTTGTCATGTAATGCGAGGGATAACCTCGCATCACTGTACCCTTTCCACCTCCTGTGTGCCACTGTGGCAACCCCTTCTTCTATAAAAGGAGGCCTGAGGCGACCAGAGGAAGGATTCGGCCTTTTGGAGCTCCTCACGCCCCATAGCTAGCTCAAGAACACAGATATACAATCCACCGAAGCAGGAGTAGGGTTTTACGCATCCTCGCGACCTGAACCTGGATAAACGAACCGCATGCTATCTGTTTGATCCGCGCTTCTCACGACCCCGCGCTCCGCTAACCACAGTAGGGATTCTTGTGATCCCATAGGTGTCGTTCCCACCGACACGAACCCCTCTGTGATTGTTTCCCCCTCCAACAAGGTGCCGGAAAAGGGCTCTCGATTGGATTTCGTGGTTCTAGAACCTAAGGCAGCTGGAATATGTTTCGTGGACTCCCCTAGGGTTTCTGGGATATTGGAGTATTTAGAGAGCCGAGAGGCGGTAGAAAAGATCACTATGGGCCCTACAAGGCACCAAGGCGCGTCTAGGGCCTCTGGCATGCCCTGGGGTCTTGTGGGCCCCACGGGCCTCCTTTGGTACACCTCCCGGGCTCCCTGGGTCTCTTCTGGGAAAAAATCACCAAAAAGTTTCGCTACATTTGGACTTCATTTGCTATGGATATTCTGTGAGGTAAAAAACAAGCAAAAAATAGCAACTGGCACTGGCATTATGTGAATAGGTTAGTCCCAAAAACTGATATAAGTTGCTAGAAAACGAATGTAAAACATCCAAGATTGATAATATAATAGCATGGAACAATTAAAAATTAAAGATACGTTGGAGACGTATCAGCCGCCATGGAGGCCATGGACTAGAGGGGAAACCCTCCTTCCATCTAGGTGGAGGCCAAGGAAGAAGAAGAAGGAGGGGGGCTCCCCCCTCTTTCCCGTGGTGCCGGAGTGCCGCCAGGGCAATAATCATGACAGCGGTCTACATCAACAACCTTTCTACCGTCAACACCAACTTTCTCCCCCTCTATGCAATGGTGTAACCTCTCAATTCCTGCTGCAATTCTCTACTTAAACATGGTGCTCAACACTATATATTATTATCCAATGGTATGTGGTTATCCTATGATGTTTGAGTAGATCTGTTTTGTACTATGGGTTGATTGATGATCATGATTGCTTTGAGTTGTATATTTTATTTTGGTGCTGTCCTACAGTGCCCTCCGTGTTGCGTAAACATGAGGGATCTCCGATGTAGGGTGTTGCAATACGTTCATGATTCACTTATGGTGGGTGTCTAGAGTGACAGAAGCTTAGGCCCGAGTAAGGGGGTTGTTGCATATGGGATAAAGAGGACTTGATACTTAATGCTATGGTTGGGTTTTACCTTAATGATCATTAGTATTTGCGGATGCTTGCTATAGTTCCAATCATAAGTGCATATGATCGAAGTACAGAAAGTATGTTAGGTCATGCCTCTCCCTCATATAAATTGTAATAATGATTACCTGTTTAGTTATCGATCACCTAGGGACAAATAAATTTCTTGTGTGGCAAAAGCTTTCTACTAAACAACTAACTTTTATTATGTTGCAATTTATTCATAGTTTTATTCTCGCAAAGTACTTCTAGTTTTATTCTTGTTCTAGGTAAAGAAAACGTTAAGTTTGTGTAAGTTGTATCGGTGGTCGATAGAACTTGAGGGAATATTTGTTCTACCTTTAGCTCCTTGATGACCCAAAAGTGTAGGAGATCTATGGTAGACTTTTCGATAAGTAAGAGTGTCAAACCCAACGAGGAGCAGAAGGAAATGATAAGAAGTTTTCAGTAAGGTATTCTCTGCAAGCACTGAAATTATCGGTAACAGATAGTTTTGTGATAAGATAATTTGTAACGAGTAACAAGTAATGAAAGTAAATAAGGTGCAGCAAGATGGCCCAATCCTTTTTGTAGCAAAGAACAAGCCTGGACAAACTCTTATATAAAGTAAAGCGCTCCCGAGGACACATGGGAATTATCGTCAAGCTAGTTTTCATCACGCTCATATGATTCGTGTTCGGTACTTTGATAATTTGATATGTGGGTGGACCAGTGCTTGGGTACTGCCCTTACTTGGACAAGCATCCCACTTAAGATTAACCCCTATTGCAGGCATCTGCAACTACAAACAGAAGTATTAAGGTAAACCTAACCATAGCATGAAACATATGGATCCAAATCAGCCCTTACGAAGCAACGCATAAACTAGGGTTTAAGCTTCTGTCACTCAATCAACCCATCATCTACTTATTACTTCCCAATGCCTCCCTCTAGGCCCAAACAATGGTGAAGTTTCATGTAGTCGACGTTCACATGACACCACTAGAGGGGTGACAACATACATCTCATCAAAATATCGAACGAATACCAAATTCACATGACTACTTATAGCAAGACTTCTCCCATGTCCTCAGGAACAAACATAACTACTCACTAAGCATATTCATGTTCATAATCAGAGGGGTATTAATATGCATAATGGATCTGAACATTTGATCTTCCACCAAGTAAACCAACTAGCATCAACTACAAAGAGTAATCAACACTACTAGCAACCCACTGGTACCAATCTGAGGTTTGGATACAAAGATTGGATACAAGGGATGAACTAGGGTTTGAGATGAGATGGTGCTGGTGAAGATGTTGATGGAGATTGACCCCTTCCCGATGAGAGGATCATTGGTGATGATGGTGGTGATGATTTCCCCCTCCCGGAGGGATGTTTCCCTGGCGGAATAGCTCCGCTGGAGCCCTAGATTGGTTCCGCCAAGGTTCCGGCTCGTGGCGGCGGAGTTTCATCCCGTGAGCTAGCTTATGATTTTTTCCTGGATGAAAGACTCCATATAGCCAAATATGGGCATCAGAGGGCCACCAGGGGGCCCACGAGGTAGGGGGGCGCGCCCAGGGGGTAGGGCGCCCCCCACCCTCGTGGACGGTGGGTGGCCCCCCTCTAGTACTTTTTCACCCAATATTTTTTATATATTCTGAAAATAATTCCCGTGGAGTTTCAGGACTTTTGGAGATGTGCAGAATAGGTCTCTAATATTTGCTCCTTTTCCAGCCTAGAATTCCAGCTGCCGGCATTCCCTCTCTTCATGTAAACCTTGTAAAATAAGAGAGAATAGGCATAAGTATTGTTACATAATGTGTAATAACATCTCATAATGCAATAAATATCGATATAAAAGCATGATGCAAAGTGGACGTATCACTCCTCGTTGGTTTCGACACTCTTATTTATCGAAAAGGCTACAAATGATCCCATATACTTGTGGGTTATCAATCTCTCCCACTCGTTGCTAGAATCTAGTAGATTAGATCTTGGGTGAATTTTTATCTCATAGGAAAAAATGTTTTCCATGCGATGATTCACATGAGTGGTTTCAGAGCTTGACATGTAACTAGTATTGCATAAAGCAGCTGCTGGGTGTTTGTCCCTTGTTAAAATCTGATTTGACAATGGCGGTCCTAGAAAGGTTAGAAGGCAACTTATATGTCACCATTGTGGATTTTCGTCGGCAAGAACAGTTCTTGTACATTACCCTTAAAGCAACGTAAAAATTGCAAGAATAAAGTAGAGGACGTCTAACTTGTTTTGCATGGCATGTGATGTGGTATGACCAAGATATGTTATGATATGATTTATGTGATGTATGAGATAGTCATATTTTGTAATCTTTCACGACTTGCATGTCGATGAGTATGGTAACCGGCGGGAACCATATGGTTGTCTTAATATTATTGTATGACCTGCATGTTGATATGTCCATTTGCATCATGTTTTCCTACTATTATTTATAATGTTTTCGGTCATTATTTCACTTTATGATGGAATTCTAATGCATTTTCTCTCTTAATTTGCAAGATCTACATGAAGAGGGAAACTACCGATAGCTGGAATTCTGGAGCAAAAAGAGCTACAACAGAGATAGCTATTCTACGGAGCTCCAAATGACCTGAAACTTTACAGAGATTTTTTATTGAATATATAAAAAAATTGAAACGAAGAACGACCAGAGGGGGCCACCTGCTGCTCACAAGGCAATAGGATGCGCCTACCCCCTTGGGCGGCCTAGATGCCTTGTGGGGCCCACAGCACCCTCCGGTGCACCCCTTCTGCTATATGAGCCCTTTTAACCTAGAAAAAAAATAAAGAGAATACTTTTGGGACAAAGTGTTGTTATCTCAAGCGGAACCTGGGAAGGAGCACTTTTGCTCTCCGGCCGAGTGATTCCATCGGGGATACTTCCCTACGGGAGGGGAAAATTGAAGCCACGACATCACCAACGATCTCTTGTCGTGGGAGAACCAATCTTCATCAGCATCTTCACCAAGGGGGGGAGATGATGCGGAGCATCCCAAGGTCATCTCCATGGACCTATCATTGTCTCACCAAGTGCCAAGTGGACCCATGACACGAGCACGTGCAAGTGCTCTCAAAACTGAGGTGACAACTCCTCTTGCAACTCCCTTTCGAATCACATGAGACATGGCTACTACCTCAAACGAAGACACTTTGCATACTCAGGTACCAAGGACTTAGCAATGGAGAAGCTAAGGAGCAAGGCGGATCGATGGAGAGAAGCAATCACGAAGACGGAGAAGGAAACGGCCAAGTCCAGACTTGCTCAGATTATCCGAATCCCAATCCAGACGATCTAGACCCCGGCCAGGACAATCCAGCTACAACGCCCAAAGGCCACAACAAGCCTCGCTGTGAAGCTGGACCATTCAGACCCCAGCCCGTATCATCCGAACGGACCCGGACATCCGGACAGCCAGCATCCTCCACAACACGTCTGGACCATTCGGATGTCGCCCCAGATCATCCGGTCCCTGAAGCCCGGATCATCCGGACCAACGTCCGGATCATCCGGATAGTTCTTACGTGCATGATGTTGGGCTGAGGCCCGTGTACCGCATCGCCCCCTTAACCTATATATATGACTCCTCCTTCACTTTTCTAGGGTTAGCAATAGTTTAGCTCATTTGTGAGAGAGAGAGAGCATTACTCATCCACTTGGCATATACTCCACTGGAGACCGAGGCCTCTGCGGAGAAGATCCCAAGTGGATTCAAGACCCCGTCTCCGGATCAGGAGGAACTACCACCTCTTGTATCATCCTTTGTTGCGTTTAAATCTTATACCACTCTTTGTGTTCATGGATCTAGCACACGTGTGATTGTTCTCGTTCATTTGAGTGTTTCCCCTTGTGTGTTCATCGTGTTATTCATAGGATCCCCTCCATTTCATGAAAGATTGCCCCCTTGGGTTCCACCCTACATCATCTTGGTATCATGAGCCGCGTTGATCATGAATTTGGAGCCCATACCCTTTGATTTCTAGCCTAATTTTATTTATTTTGTCCCAATTTCTAGAATCCCCACAAAAATAGCCCCAATTTTTTGTGATTTGTTGGTATGATGAAGTTCTGTTGATTTTGATCTGTGGATCCTTGTGTTGCAAGTGGATCTAACCTTTCCCCACCATCTCCACCACGAAATCCATAAAAAATCCACGAAATCTTTGAATGTCTCCCCGTTTTTAAGCTCATCCTGAGCCTCACCTGCGGGCAGTTGACCTACCCGGATGATCAGGACCCTGACCCGGATCATCTGGACCCGCCTGAATCATCCGACTCTTGGCCCGGATCATCCGGCTACCTCTGACAAAACTGCATATACTGGAGTTTCCAGCCACCACTTCCGCCATCGCGTACCCACTTCGACCACCACCATCCCACTTCCGCTAACCCCTCTACATACCCAACAATACCACCATTTGAATTTTATTTTTGAGAATTTGAATTGTGGTTCTCCATTTCCTAGGGTGTTTCGGCTAACTAGGGACGGTACATCATCGACATCACTGCCATTCATCTTCGACACAGATTCGTCATCGACAACTACTCAACCATTTTGACACCATCAACTGTAAGCAAGGATGGTAACTTTGATGACATCTTTGTCTACTCCTTGTCATTACATTGATAACCCCATAGCCCATTTTGTGTGCACTTAGTGGTCATAGTTCCCCATTGCATACGTACAATATCATCTTGACATCATCTCTTGTGTCACAAAAGTTGTCACCGCATATACACAATTGCTATCTTGGTTCATGAAGTTTTGCATAAGTGCTCACCAAAAGATCTCAAAAGAGAAGGAGCCAACAAGCTTTTAAGCAAAAGTGAAAGATAAGCAAAGAGCTTATAAGCAAGAAGCACATCATGATACTACATTAAGATTGTCATACTCGAACATCTTGGATCATATCATAAGAACACCATACATATAGCATACTTGGGATATAAGTCGTTGCATTTTTTGCTTTATAGGTTGTGCACAAATCTCGTATCCGCCTATTGTGCAATCGTGCTAGCGTCTCACTAGCGTTGTGCAACAATAGCATTTTCTGTGAATTCCACATTTTGAGCTCCATCCTTGGCTGCACGACCCCATTTATCTTTCCGTGTGTGTGTTTCCGTGTGCCACATATTACTATTGGTCTACTTGTTGCATTTGTGAATTTGTGAATCTTTTTCAACATTATTGAGTCTTCCTAACATTCACACCAATTGTTTTACCACCATCCTCACCAAGCTCCACCATAAGATTTATTTGTGTAGGTGTGATAAATTGACGAGAGACAGTACCAATTGTGCTATTTCCATGCTACACTATTGAGTGATCATTGATCCATTCTCAACATCAGTTAATTTACATTTGGTATAGTTCTTTCCTTTATTCCACTCACATACTTGCTTGCAATGATGGATAGGCCAACTACTTCTTCGAACCCACTCTTCATCGAGCAAGACGACGACCTGAACAACTACGTCACAAAGAACCACCTCTTCGGCGCACAAAGAGCTTTGCATCAAGAAAAAGAAGCATTGGGCGAACGCATTGACATACTCGTTGCCGACTTGCGACAATCCAAACAATGTACCAAAGACTACTTCGACACATCGATGGCATCTCTCAAGGAGGACATATGAGGCATGATGGCCAGTCGCTCGTCTACCTCTTCATCATACTCAAGATGGAGCCACTCAAGTCGACATTCTTTGCACTCTTCTTTGGATGCATGTTGTCGGTGTCAAAACCGGAGGATCTCGGGTAGGGGGTCCCGAACTGTGTGTCTAGGCCGGATGGTAACAGGAGGCAAGGGACACGAAGTTTTACCCAGGTTCGGGCCCTCTAGATGGAGGTAAACCCTACGTCCTGCTTGATTAATATTGATGATATGGGTAGTACAAGAGTAGATCTACCATGAGATCAGAGAGGCTAAACCCTAGAAGCTAGCCTATGGTATTATTGTTGTTGTGTATGTTGTCCTACGGACTAAAACCCTCCGGTTTATATAGACACCGGAGAGGGTTAGGGTTACACAAAGTCGGTTACAATGGTAGGAGATCTGCATATCCGTATCGCCAAGCTTGCCTTCCACGCCAAGGAAAGTCCCTTCCGGACATGGGACGAAGTCTTGACGACGAGTCCGACGCGCAGATTGTCTTCAGCATTGCAAGGCGGGTTCCTCCTCCAAGTACTTCATAGAAGATTTTGAACACAAAGATAGTGTCCGGCTCTGCAAAATAAGTTTCCACATATTGCCATAGAGAGAATAATATTTACACAAATCTAATCTGCTGACGCATTCCGTAGTGTGACACACCACGGCCAAGCCTTTATCCGAGTCGTTTCATTATCCCACCTCAGCGCGTCATCCGAGGCGGTTTCCTTGGCACGTCTTGTCGAAGCAGAGATCGTGTCCCATGATTCCAAGATTCTCATCAATACGGGCATGGGTAACCCAACCGCACCATTGATTACAGCGCTTGGAGATAAGCGAGTTTCACCAGGCTGGTGGGGACACGTAGTTGCGTCCACCCATATAAGGGGATAATGATCCACCTTTTCACCTACGCCTTCTTCCTCCTTTGCCTATCCATTCTCGCGCACTCGAGCTCCAGCGCCCAAGTCCGCACTCCCCACCTCAACCTTCTCCAGCCATGTCCGGAGCGGGAGGCAAGTGGATGGTCTCCTCCATTACGGAGGGACACATCAAAAAACTGAGGAAGGCCGGATACTTGTCTAACAACATTGCGTACCGGCTTCCCAAATAGGGGCAGCTCATCCCCACCCCGGGGCCCCATGAGAGGGTGGTGTTCCTCCCCCATTTCCTCCGCGGACTGGGCTTCCCTCTTCACCCATTTGTCCGGGGGCTCATGTTCTACTATGGCCTGGATTTCCACGATCTGGCCCCGAACTTTGTCCTCAACATCTCGGCGTTTATCGTCGTGTGCGAGGCTTTCCTCCGCATCGGCTCCCATTTCGGCCTATGGCTCAAGACTTTCAATGTCAAGCCGAAGGTGGTGCGCGGCAACCAGGCGGAGTGCGGAGGCACCATGGTGGGCAAGATGCCCAACGTCTTATGGCTCGAGGGCTCCTTTGTGGAGACGCTGAAGGGGTGGTAATCGGGGTGGTTTTATATCACCGAGCCGCGCGACCCCGAATGGATCGCAGCCCCCGAGTTCCGATCCGGACCCCCTACGCGGCTCACCTCCTGGAAGGAGACGGGCCTGTCGTGCGGTAAAAAAGGAGAGCTAACCGGACTCCAAACATGCGTCCAAACCCTGTTGGACAAGAATCTCAAACTTGTCAACGTAGTCCAGGTTATGCTCATCCGCTTGATCCTCCCGTGTCAACAACGGGCTTTCAACCTGTGGGAGTTCGACCCGGCGCGGCACCGAACTCTGAGCAGGCTCTTCGACACGACGTACGAAGATGCCTGGAAGGTGCTTTTCAAGGGCGCCGAGGCCCCCGCATCCGCTACCGAGGATCGCGGATTCAGTACACAGCGCCACACTCATGCGGTAAGCTGTTTTTTTCCTTTTACAGGGTATCAGTTTTTCATAGTTTGACTCCATGCGGGATCTAAGCTCCCTTACCTTCGACAGGATTGGCAGAAGACGTCCGGACAGATCAACTGTCCAGCTCCTTTGCCCGAAGGCCCAGTGGACGCTCGCTTGGCGAAGTTGCTGGTTCCGGCACCCTATGTGGTGCCAGAGAAGAGGGCCGCGAAAAAGGCCACGGGGACTCGAAAGAGTGCCCGGCGCCAGGAGGTGTCGGATCCATCATCCGGCGGTTCCGAGGCGCATTCCTCCCGTGAAGACGAGGAGGAAGAAGAAGAGACCTCTCCCCCTCCAGCGGGAGGAGAGAAGAAAAGGAAGGCCGCCCTCTCTAGGGAGGCCGGTGGGTCCAAGAAGGGAAAAACCCTTCCTCTGGACTACTCCACCGATGCCGATGACGGCGGAGAGGAGTGGCCGCTCAGGGCCAAGCCCCTGGCGAAATCGTAAGTATCCGGATACCAGAGTAATTCATAGTATCTCTTTATTGCACAGCTTTCCCTTATGTCAAATATGTTTATGGAGCCCACCCAAAGACCGGCTCGACGCGTCGTCGAGCGGCTCACTGGACTCGTCGGATGTGAACTCGCTTCCGACGTCTTCCTCCCCCCGCCCTATGGACGACACTGAAGTTTTGTCCCAACAGGTTCCAAGCCGGGAGGAGGTGGTCCTGGAGGCACCGCAAGGCGACCTCCCGGACTCCAGGAGTAAAGGGGATGAAATCCCCCAGGGCTCCAAGTCCGGCTCAAGGCCGGACACCGCTTTGGAACCTTCAAAGGTTCCAGAGTTCGGCGGGCGACCTCCTTCCAAGAGGAGCAAGCCCACTGTGCCGGTGACCCCCGTCCACCCGGAGGCGCCGGACAATCTGTTGGAGGCGCTCCAAGGCGCCTCCATCGATGAGGAGCACCGCACCATTATGAGTGCGGTGGTCCGGAAGGTTCAGTCCGCCAAGAGCGGACTGACTGAAGCTTGTACTAGCCATTTAACAGGCTTTGAGGTAAGTAAAGAATGTGTAAATAATATCACCGCATAGACAGTAGCCCCTGATGCTCTGTTTGGCGTTCGGGAAGAAAAGCCGAATAGAGGATCAAATAAAATTCGCAGGAGTCCAACAAAAAGGAGTCAATATGCTTATGCAGGCTTCTCTGCTTGCGTCCGCCACACTGACTGCGGAAGTGGACACGCTAAAGCAGAACCTCGAGCGGTCCGAGCAAGAGCTCGGGCGTGCCAAGAAGCAGCTCGAGGACAATGAAGGTAAGAAATACCTTGTTTAAATATATATAAAAAGGTGCAATTCCAAAAAATGACAGGATTATCATGGCTATTGTAGGGGCCACATCTGAGGTGGCAACCCTTAAGCAAGCGCTGGTCGAGGCCGAGAACAGGGCGACCACGGAGCGCACCGAGTGGGAGAAGTACGAGGCCCAAGTTGGCAAGGTACAGCAAGAGCTCCAGGTTCTCATGAAAAAACATGAGAGTTTGGAGCTTGACTCAAAGACGCGAGCGTCCGAGCTCGCGGCGGCTATTAAAAATGCCGACTCTGCTAAGGCCGAATCCCAGAAGACCCTCCAGGAGTTGGATGAGGTGAAGAAGATAGCGGCGGGTAAGGCATTCTTTGTTCAAAGCATACACATAAATGTGAGTTACTTGTTGCTTACCCGAATCCGGACCTCTCCAGGAGCGTTTGCAGATCTTCCCCGGAGTTTGTCCGATGCCGCCGCATTCTATCGAGCCGAGGAGGGCAGCTCGACAGAGAAGGTGTTCTGGTCTCAGTATGCTGAGGCCGGACACCCCGTGCCCTGGAGCGACCAGATGAAGCAACTTGTCGAGCTCCACAAGGCGGCCGAATGGGCCATGAAGGGCCTCATAGTTCGGCTGTGGCCTGGAGAGGCTCTGCCTGGGAGCTATTTCGGGCTGGTGCGGCGGCTGGTGGGGGCCTGTCTGAGTCTCGAAGACATCAAGCGCTCCATCTGCATTGAAGGTTCCCGTAGGGCCCTTGCCCGTGCTAAGGTGCACTGGGGAAAGTTGGATGCTGAGAAGCTTGTGAAGGACAGGCCACCGCCGGGGAAAGAGCATCGCAAGCCCGAGAATTATTATAAGGATGTTCTGAAGGGTGCCTGCCTTGTGGCGGATGAATGTTCCAAGGATGTATTTTTTGAGTAAAACTCGCTCGTTTTGTCCTGTGCGCTGAAAACTTGTTCATATGCGCTAAGAAATGCTGTTGGATTTTTAAAATATTACCTTATGTGCGGCTGTTTATCAATACTGAGAGATGGCGAGTCGTCGGCTTCTGCCCCCGTGCCGCTAGTGCTGGGGTGTTCGGGGATAAACCTGGGCGCTCTTTTTCCTATGTTTGGGTCCTTCGAGGGAGGCGCTCAGCCAAACAAACAAGGCAATCAGACTATAATGCGTGAACACTCTCACTTAGCCATAGAATTTTATAATTTTAAATTTCGGCGAAGCCCCTAGTATTCGGAAGACCGAGTTCGGGGCGCTATCCACGCCTTGGCCGGACAGAGCCGACTCCTCGCCCAAAGCGGCATAAGTCTTTAGGGACTCGAAAAAACCTCTCGAATAGCGACCAGCTCTCGCTTCATCATGACAGTCAGTTTTAGCTTTCTCCACTGAGGTGCTCGACCCAGCTCAACTGGGGGACAATCGCAGTGGTTCTCCTAGTGCTACCTTAGCCGATATAGCGGAACGTAAGGCACCAAAACATAGGAGCTGGGCAAACCCAACTATTGACCCAAGACATGATTCAGAGTCGATGCATATAATGCTATAAGTTAGGGGTGCCACACTTGTGAAAGTGTTCGGACTTCTCACACCATATTGAGGGGTACTAAAGCCCCTGGCGTATTTTGGGCGTACCAAAGTGTACGGGTGCAACATGTCATTAAGGAACATATATTTATAGAAAAAGAGTAATGCAAAAATAGACAAAAGCTATGCGTTGTTTATTAAAAAGGTTTGCGATCAAAGCAGAACAATACAAATAATGCGATAAGCAAAAGGTTGGACTATTGAATATGTCTGTTCCAGGGGCAGGCTGTGGAATGGTATGCGAAACAGATATACTGCTCATGATAGAGACCACCTGGGAGTTCCGTAATATGGCGTGGCTTGTCTGCTTCCTTGGTTCTTGCATCATTTGTGCGGCAATTGAACTGCCGAACAGGCCTTCCGAAGAATGGAGTCCTGAAAGTAAGAGAAAATAAAAAAATCGGCAGCCCCTGGTACGGTTTAAGCCGTGTTTTGGGCGTGCCGTGATGGTGCCACTCCCCCTGTACCCATGGTATTTCTAAAGTGTAGTTACGTACGCAAAGTACTGGTATCGCATTTTTGCGAGGGCTGGGGTTGGGGCCGCATTGCTACGCCTGCTCGGAACGTGCTAGGCGGTCTTGTTGTAGGTTACTCCAGGCGCTCTTGACAGTGTCCGGACGTTTTGTGGCCAGACTGGAGAACTGCCTGGAGAGGCTGCTTTGTACTTCCGCTGCAAGGGCCGCCGTGTGCTCCTCCGTTCGGAGGGAGCGTTCGGTGTTTCCATTGACCGTGATTACTCCTCGAGGGCCTGGCATCTTGAGCTTAAGGTATGCGTAGTGCGGTACCGCATTGAACTTGGTGAATGCGGTTCGTCCTAGCAGTGCGTGATAGCTACTGCAGAATGGGACTATGTCGAAGATTAACTCCTCGCTTCGGAAATTATCCGGAGATCTGAAGACCACTTCAAGTGTGACCAAGCCTGTACAGTTGGCCTCTACACTTGGTATTACGCCTTTAAAGGTCATTTTGGTGGGCCTAATCCTCGAGGGATCTATGCCCATTTTCCGCACTGTATCCTGGTAAAGCAGGTTCAGGCTACTGCCGCCGTCCATAAGGACTCTTGTGAGATGAAATCCGTCAATAATTGGGTCTAGAACCAATGCGGCGAATCCGCCATGACAGGTGCTAGTGGGATGGTCCCTTCGATCAAAGGTGATCGGGCAGGAGGACCATGGGTTGAACTTTGGGGCGACTGGCTCTATCACGTATACGTCCCTTAACGCGCGCTTCCGCTCCCTCTTGGGGATGTGGGTTGCGTATATCATGTTCACCGTCCGCACTTGCGGGGGAAAACCCTTCTGCCTAGTGTTGTTCGGCGGCCGGGGCTCTTCGTCATCATCACTATGCGGCCCCTTGTCTGTATTTTCGGCATTTAACTTGCCTGCCTGCTTGAACACCCAACAATCCCTGTTGGTGTGATTGGCCGGCTTTTCGGGGGTGCCATGTATCTGGCACAAGCGGTCGAGTATTCGGTACAAACTAGACGGGCCCCTAGGATTTCTTTTAAATGGCTTTTTCCGCTGACCGGATTTATAGCCTCTGTATTCGGCATTTACTGCCGTATCCTCAGCATTATCGCCGTTAATGCGGCGCTTCTGCTTGTTACGACACGACCTGCCACTGCTGTCCCTGGTATCCGAATTACCATGGTTTTTGGTCATATTGTTGCTACGAGCAAGCCAACTGTCTTCTCCCGCGCAAAAGCGGGTCATGAGTGTCGTGAGTGCTGCCATAGATTTCGGCTTTTCCAGTCCAAGGTGCCGGGCAAGCCACTCGTCACGGATATTGTGCCTGAAGGCTGCTAGGGCCTCTGTGTCCGGACAGTCGACTATTTGGTTTTTCTTTGTTAGGAACCGTGTCCAGAATTGCCTGGCCGATTCTTCTGGCTGCTGAATTACGTGGCTTAGGTCATCGGCATCTAGTGGTCGCACATAAGTGCCCTGGAAATTGTCGAGGAATGCAGCTTCCAGGTCCACCCAACAACTGATTGATCCTGTTGGCAAGCTGTTAAGCCAATGCCGAGCTGGTCCTTTAAGCTTGAGTGGGAGGTATTTGATGGCGTGGAAATCATCGCCGCGGGCCATGTGGATATGAAGGAGATAATCCTTGATCCATACCGCAGGATCTGTTGTGCCATCATATGATTTTATGTTTACGGGTTTGGAACCCTCGAGGATTTGATGATCCATTATTTTGTCTGTGAAGCATAGTGGGTGTGCGGCGCCTCTGTACTGGGCTATATCACGACGTAGCTCCAATGAGCTTTGTCTACCATGTTCGGCCCCGCTGGATTTATGGCCGGCGTCACGGTTACCGTCTCGAGTCATGGGGCACCCATGCGATCCGTAGATCTATCTTGTTTGCCTTGCCTTGTCCTCCAACATCTCTCGCACGTCCGGTGCATTTTCCCGTGCCTTGGTACGGGGTGCTGCTTGAGTGGAGGGCCGAGAGGCCTCTTTGTCGCGGCCACGAGGTGGCCGATCGGCCGTATCGAGTGCAGGTGATGCAGGTTTAAGTGCTTCCTCCTCTAGCCGGGGTAGCAACCTGCGCTTTGGGTAGCTCTTGGAGGGGCGTTCGAGTTTATGCTCTTCGGCCGCAAGGACTTCAGTCCATCTGTCGACTAGCAAATCTTGATCAGTTCTAAGCTGTTGCTGTTTTTTCTTGAGGCTTCTTGCCGTGGCCATAAGCCTGCGTTGAAAACGCTCTTGCTCGACAGGATCCTCTGGCACGACAAATTCGTCGTCGTCGAGGCTTGCCTCGTCTTTGGAGGGAGGCATATAATTATCGTCCTCGACCTCTCTGTCTGCCGCTCTCTCATGAGGGCTGGTTTCTCCATCCTCCTGTGCTAGAGGGGTTTTTCTTAGGCACTCTACGGAGTATTATTATCTCCCGTGCTGGAATCGCCGTGTTTGTTTTGGCGGGACTTTGATCGGCGCCACTGACGCCGGCGCTTAGGCTGTTTCTTCGAGGGGTCATCCTCCGCTGTTCCATCACCATCTCCTTATTTTGGGGTGTCCACCATATATATGTTATATGACAAGGTGGCTTTCCAGGGCCTAATAGGCGCTGGTTCTTCATCGTCTCCTTCATCGGCGTCCATACCGTCGATGTCTTCGGAGTCGAAGTCGAGCATGTCGGTTAAATCGTCGACAGTGGCTACAAAGTGGGTGGTGGGTGGGCATTGAATTTCTTCATCGTCCGTACCCCAACCTTGCTGACTGTAGTCCGGCCAGGGCTCTCCTGATCAAGAGAGATACTTCAGTGTCTTCAGAATATCGCCGAAAGGCGAGTGTTGAAAGATGTCCGCGGCAGTAAACTCCATGATCGGCGCCCG